>NW_028325239.1:0-300000 GCF_987193195.1 Phasianus colchicus | reverse complement strand
ATACAGAGGAGGACTGAAGGTATGCCTGAAGTTTCCAAAGTATGTAACAGCTTTTATGAACATGCAAAGTCCGTGAGTTATGAACAAAACAAAAGCATCAATCTGTTCAAAACGATGTTCAAAACGATGGGCTTTGTAGCTTTGTTATTTAATTCCTTGCTATGTTCTCTTGAAGATAATAACAAGCTCCAAGCCTGTTAACAAGTCTCCTGTGAGACAAGACTTACTGAAGAATAGTCATTCTCAAGTAATCACTGGTCCTTTACTACATTAAAAAATTTCCAGTAAAATGTCTAATAGACAAGTTTGAGACAGTCTTCCATAAATCATCTCAGCTGTATATGTTAAATATTATGAGCAGGATGTGGACATAAGGTTTGATTTTTTTTTTTCATTGTCTGATATTAGCATTAACACATATGCAATCTCAGTCAAGCATTTTCATTATCTTTCTTAATGGTTATCTTCTGAGAATTTGTTTAGGAGTGCATTATGTTTCTATTTTTTATAAATATAAAAAGAATTTTTTAACATAAAAAAACCTCTCATGTTAACTAGCAAATGTTTAATTTGTTCTACACAGTAGAGGGAGTCTCTAACTTCATATGCAAGAGGACAATTATCATCTGTAGATCTCCATATGTTCGGAGACAATAGCCATCACAAAAAACTGAAGAGACTACATGCAGAGCTGCAGAAGGCTGTAAATCCTAGACTCACATGCACACTAACACAATACAGTCTGATCACAATGCTGCAACTACGAGTCGTTAAACATCAGTGGGAACACCACTCCATTCTCTCATCATTGTATGTTCTCAGCTCCACTTGCACTAGGCCAACATCTAGCCTGAGGAAGAAGTTGGAAGCCTGATGCAAAAATCTGCATGAAACAAATGCTGCTTTGGCAAGAGACTTAAGAGCTGGAAAATATAGCTAACAGGTTCACAGAAGTGTAAACTCCACATTACCATCTTGAAAATTACTCTATGAAAGTTATAAAACATATGCTAGTGGAGCAGCATATTCTTGGGGGTAACTGGTACAATCTGTGAAACAAGTTCCTAGAATATGGTCTTTATTACTCTTCTTATATGACAACTTCCAATAATTTCTTGGGAAAATTCCAGAATTAAATAAAGGAAGAGTATTTTCCACAAACAAACAAACAACAGCAACAAAAAACACACAGAGAGCTTTTTAAGCACGTTTAACTTGTTCTATTAGCAATTACGTTCTCTCTCCTGAAGTCTGTATAAAACTGGAGTTTAGTGAAGAACTTGAGGTGTATTTCACAGTTATGATCTTCAGGCAACATTATCCCAAAGTGGAACAAAGACACCCAGAGAACCGGTTCCCTACTTAGTGAATTCAGTAAAGCAAGACATGCAATCCACCATAACATCTTCTATTAAACACAACACTTGTGGCAAAAAGAAGCTTTTAAGTCCACAAGCCCTTCTCTTTCAAGTACACAATCCTCAAGACAATAATGATAAACTTTCTAGTTTGATCTGTATCAAAAAAGCAAAGCAGTGGCTACTGAGGTTTTCGGAGAAAGCAAACTTTTATTTGTCGGCTTGAAGTAGCTGCAGCAACTTGCTAAAAGGAAAGCAATAGCCATCTTTCTATAGAATTTCAGAGGTACTAACAGACACAATCAATGATAAGCACTATAATATTAAAGGAAACAAATGAGAAAATTAGATCAGTAGAGAATGAGACCACCAAATGAAGTCTCAGTGCAAGACTGAAAGGCAGAAGTAATACTTCAAATGGCTACAGAAAAGCACTATGAAGGAGTCCAAAACTTGTAGATTGAAACTTCGTAAGTTTTTAAAGGTATGATGAAATACTGGAAGCAATATTCCACACCAGAAAGTTTCAACAGGAGTATTTCAGCAAATATCAGCCAACTCCATACAATGTCTTATGAAGGAATCTTTTTATAGTAATCAAGCAGAGATCCCAAATACATCCGTTAAATAATCATTTTATGTCACTCTTTCCATGATCGCTCAAGACATAAAGGGTTTTAAATTGACTATTTTACAGAAGAATTTAATTGCATTTACTCCAATTATATCCCAGGTTTCTTTCTGATACTACAGATCCTAGTTAAGCAACTGTAAATAGGGATGGCAAAGAGAAACTCTGCTTTGATTCCCAAGACACTAGCATTTGAGCTTAGAATCAGAAAATCATAGAATGGCTTGGGTTGGAAGGGACCCTCAAAGATCATGAAGCTCCAACCCCTCCACCACATGCAGGGCCACCAACCTCCCTATTAAATATTAGACCAGGCTGCCCAGGACCTCATCCAACTGGCCTTGAACACCTCCAGGAAGAGGGGTGTCCACAGCCTCTCTGGGCAGCCTGTTCCAGCACCTCACCATTCACTCTGTAAAGAACTTCCCCTGATACTCAACCTAAATCCTCCCTCCCTCAACTTAAAGCCATTTCCCCTTGTCCTGCCATTATCTTAAGCTTATCTTAACATAGCTCCTCAGGTCACATACACAAGGTGGGAAAACTGGCATACTTCATAGGATGATCATCTTTTAAAATAGGTGTTTCTGTCCAGCAGCTATACTATCCCAATCCACTCCCTTTCAATTCATCTAGCCTCCCTACAAACCAACCCCAACTGCAGTCTTGTTATTGAAAGCACGGTAACAGGTATGAGAGCTGATTCAGAATTGGTGTCTGACAAATACAGTTTTGCAATTAACGGAGCAACAAATGACTCTTTTCCTACTTCGACATGTGGAGCAGATGCGAGTAGTAGAGGGATGGAATGAGAACAAGTTTTTTTCTGTTACAAACAGAATTCACATTCTTACTCTCAACTATTCCAAAATTCAACAGATTTCAATGCTCTCTGATTTAGGTTTTGTAACAGAAAACTGAACATCCCTCATCTGCTTTTAAGCCTTCAAAGAATGCTTCTGCCACTTCAGTTTTGTTAGATTTGTAATATGGAATCAGCACTCTCTTGACCTTTGCCCTGTGAAATAAATTGTTATGCTGCTCCTTTAATGTATTTCCATCCATTACTGCATGGATGGCATCACATCTGCAATAGAACCCAACATTCACCACCAAGTAACCAATCGATGCCTTGTAAAAAAGGGCTGATCTGAAATAATAAACACATTTTCCTTACTCTGTCTTGTATCTGAACAGGTATTAACCAGACCCAGTTGTACCACAGCACTGGTAAAATACTGAAAGCAGAAGGCACTGCCATGTGATCTTATGCTGTAAGGCAGGCCCTGTAAGTAATAACTGAAGTTTTATTCTCAAGTCAGCACCAGACACCAAGGCTTCATACATGTATGAGTCCCAATTAGGAAGTTCAGCTTTTCAAAAACCAGAGTTAAATATGTTAAAGGCTGCTATTTAATGATTTCACAATGCAGCAAGCTGTTAATGACAGGTAAATTCAGCAGAAGTAGAACTTCCATATGCAGAAGATCATTAACAACATCAAATTTACTACATCTAAGAGCCACTAACAGAGCCCAGTAAGCCATATCAATTTTATCTACAAATATCAGTCTTCCAGAGGTGAGTTTTTGCACACTTGAAATGTACAAAAGATCAATGAATAATTGTCTCACCTGAAGCTGGAAAGCATCCGTTTTTCAAGTTAATTTGGTATAGACTTTCTGCACCGAACGTTTACTGTTTCAAGACCTCAAGAGGAGATGAGCAATTGCTTGCGCATCCGTTGTTATAAATCTAGATTACAAGTATCTGTGTGTATATGTAGATATACATGCCATAATTATTATGCTTTTCTTTTTCTCTATCTCATTTTTTCCCTCATTTCTCCTCTCCATCTCACTGAGATGGGGGCAGTGAATGAACAGCCACGTGACGCTCAGTGATCTGCTGGGTTAAACCCCAATGCATCACCATATCTTAAAGAACTTGCACGCTGTAAAAGATTTCTTCTTTTAAGAACGTTGCAACAAAACGCTGCTGGCATGCCATACAGAGACTTCCTAGCCTAGAAGGAAAAAAAAAACGTCAAGCAGCAGCTATTCAGTTTGAGATGTAAGGATAATTTATCTGTAGGCATGGCATTAATATGTAGCAGAACTAAACCTATTCCTTAATAGAGGACGTAAGAGAACGAACACTGACCTAAGAGACCAGGGAATGGGAGAAAGGAGGAAGCAGCAAATTTAACATGTGGAATCACTTGCCTGGAAGCTAAACAGATTAGCTGGAAACTTTTCACTCACTTGGTTAAGGTATTAAGAACACAAACATTATGTATGGATAAGATTATGAGAATGACTTGAATTAATAAAGCTGATACTCCACTCATACTGAGCTTACTTGACAAATGTATAGCTTGTATAGCTGAAGCTGTTGAGATGCACAAGCTCTGCTTATTACCAACAACCTAACTGTACAGTGTACATGTAATTCAACTTTGCTATTGCTAGACTCTGATTTAAGAACTGTTCAGAAAATCCTGGACTCCCAGTGATATAAAGTATACTCCACCAGGACTATCTTAATAAAGTAGTTCACAAACATACATTCTTGACTATGCTTAAGGAGTTACAAAAGTGACAGAATCTCACTGCAGGTTACTTCAGTTCTTTCTCCCTACCCTAGGTTCACAAACAAGTGAAGAAACAAAAAAATTAGAAACATCTTCACATACCAGTTATCATTTCTGCAAGCCGAGATTACAGCTTTGAGAGTGCGGGAGATATTTCCATCCTCCTGATGGCTGAGCCAAGAGGGAAAAAGGGGAGGGGAACAAAAAACGTCCATCTATGAGGCGAAAGCTCCCGAACGAGAAGCCCCGGGCACAATCCCGCGGCACCAACCCCGGCCCGCAGCGGGGGCCCGGCCACCGCCCTCAGCGGCCCCACCCGCAGCCCCGCGCCCGTTGCTCGGCAGCTGCGAGCCAACCGAGCCTGCCGGGAAGGCGGAGGGGCAGCACCACGGATAGCTCCTATTGGTCGAAGGAGGTGAGGGCGGAGCTCGAGGACGGCCGTCTTCTTCGCTATTGGCGGAGAGAGCCGTCAGTGCGGGGCGGGGGCGGGGGCGGGGCCTCGCGGCTAGCGGGGTCGCGTTGAACTCCGCGTTAGGGCGGGGGAACGGAGCGAGGGGGCGGCGGCGGTCGAGGGTAAGCGAGCCGCCGGCTGCGAGGAGAGCGGCGCGAGGTAGGGAGCGGCGCGGGGGCCGTCCTCGCCTGTCACCGGGCGCTCAGCCCTCCCTCCTTCGCGGCCCCCGGGCTCCGGCCGCGGGCGCGGTCCCTCGCGGTAGCGGCCGGGCTGGGGCTGTGCTTTCGTCTAAGGGGACCCTCGTCCGAGGGAGGGCGGCAGGCAGGCAGGCAGGCTGTGCGCGCGGTGCCACCGGCTGTGCGCCGCTCTGCGGACGGATGCCGGCTGCCCTCTGGTAGGTGGGAGGGGGGCGGAGAGGGCAGACCCCGGGAAGGCCGCCTCTGGGCGCGAGGGCTCCCCGCCGCCGTCGCTGCGGCAGGCGGCACCTCGGAGTGGCGCTGCGCGAGGGGGGGAGCGGCTGGGGGCTGCGGCTGGGGGCCGCCTCCTTGCGCGGGGCGGGGGGAGTTGCGAGGGCAGAGCCGCGCGACTTCTTATTTGTATAGCCGCGCTTCTTTTCACAGCAACGTGAATAGCTGTAAAACACATAATTCTACCTAAATTAAGTTGTTTAAATTGGAGATAAACAGATGTCTTAGACCTGCTTCTCTTTTTTTGCTGGAAGAAGTGAAGTCAATCACATTCTCTTACAAACAGGGCCTGGGTGTCCCTGTAGACAGCAGGGTGACCACAAACCAGCAATGTGGCCTTGTGGTCAAGAAGGCCAATGGTATCCTGGGATGCATTAAAAAGAATGTGGCCAGCAGGTTGAGTGAGGTGAGTGAGCAAAGTATTATTTACTAACCAGCTAACTGCAGGAGAAGACTCTTAACAGAATAGAAATTTATGTTCTTAACGTGCTCCTTTTTGAAGAAAATGGTAGAAAAGACAGAAGTGAGGAATAGAGGATACTTAAACCAACCTGGATCCACTAGAAAACTTCAAAGTAGGGACAGTTACAAAAGCTCAGCTATTCCATTGAGGGAGTAAGCACAAAAAGAAAGACTGAAGCCTTTAGCTAGCAGTTTGTCAGAAAACAGTCTTAAATATGCGCAAGGGTGGAAAGAGACTTCCTATTTCCTTAAATGCAAGCAGATTGAAACAGTTTCTTTTGATTTCTGTATCTATGATTTTCATAAGCAGTTACAAGAACGGTGTTCTCAGATTGGATATTATGAGTAAATGCTTGTGTTGCATTTAAGGAAATAATAAACAGCAACTATTTCTCATCCAAGAAAAAGACAAACACGTAAACTGAATGAGCAGCTTATATACATATATCCCCTAGATATCTGTAGCACTCCCATGGTGTTAGCTTATTAACATTACAGGGATTATTAACATTACATTCTATTTTTTTCTCTCCAAAGCATTCATAGTTGCTTTCATGTTTAAACTTGTGTCTTTCTGTAAGGGTTGATCAGGAAATCACTTTAATTTCTGTATTTTTAAGAATCTAGGCGTTCCTAAAATAGTTGGTGGATTACATGAGCAATGTGGGTAGGAAATAAATGTATTATTACCCTGAATTTGAGATAGATCTGTTCAAGGCTTTCTTCTGTACAGTACTGCAGCCTTCACAAAGCCCTGCTCACAGTATGTATAGTTTGATTACTGCTTTTTTTCTTTATGTATTTTGCATAGTACATAACAGTAATGAAGAATAAGATATAAGATAAACATGTACAGTAGAAATAAAGTGCAATGATTCTTCTTGGACAGATGTGCAACTTCTGAGATGTCTGTAGGACAAATTCCAGCTTTTGAAAAGCATAGCACAGCTAACAGTTCTGTAGAGTGTCTATAAACTCCTCTTTCTGGTTTATTTGGATGTGAATTTTCTGTTTGCTTGTTTTGTTTGTTAGTTGATTACATTCTGTTGCCTGTGACATTAAAGCAAAATCTACATATGTAGATTTGGTAGTGTTAGAGGTTTACCACTAAACTGTGGCATGCTAGTTTAATCTGATGATTCACTTCTGAGAATATAAAAACAGAAGTGAACTTTGCTTTCAGATGAATTATTTAAATTTCTTCCGCTCTTCAAAAACAGAATCAGTTTCACTTATGAAATCAACATGGATGTTTATGTTTCTTACAAAAAAACTTTTATTCTTCTAGTTTTGAACCTGATTTAGCATGAAAAATACTAAGCTGAAACTACTATTTTTGTTAACCACGTTTATGTTAATGGCACTTAAGCAATCCAACCAGGATCAAAGCTCCATTGTAGGAACTGTGCAGATGCATAGCAGTAGACATATCCTGCCCTAAAGAAAAAGCAAAAATAAATAACGTAATGAAATGGAACACAAAGTAACTGGTAAAGTTATAAGAAGCATCATAGGGGGAAAAAAAAAATAGATGGACAAAGAATAAAAAAGAGGTTTGAGACAAAAATAAAAATGTTCTTACTGTCAGATTTCAGAAGTTGTACAAGGAAAAGGAGTAAAAAATTAAATTTATACAACGAGGATGTCCAGAAAATCTAAGAAGTTAATCTTGATTTTACATTGAACAAAAATAGAATGAATAAAAATCCTTAGGTCTCACAAATACGTATGTTATGATCATAAATGCACCATTAAGAGTCTTTCAACATCTTCTTAAGCAATTTATTCATTTTATCTTTAGAGGGTAACAATGTGGAGCAAAAAAGTTTTGCAGTCCTCTGTGATAGAACAAGTGGCAGCAAACCTTTGAGGAGAAAGAGTAAGATGGATGGCCTTAAACAGTTTTTGCTTTTATTAATGGAGCCTGATTTGTTTTCACAGAAATGAGGCAAATAATAAACATACACAGAAAGGAGAGTAGGAGATAGAAGGACAACAAGAAAAAAAAAATGGAGTGTCAAATTTTCTCCCAAATGGACTTGCAAGAGTTGACAGTGACTTACTAGAGCATTAATTTCTTCTTTACAGCTTTATTCAGGTCTAAGACAGAAAAAAAGAACATGCACACGAGTCTTCCAATCCATATTTTCTATGTTATTTAAAGTAATAAGGTTATGTATGGTATTTTATGTTGGTTTCATTTACATTTGCAGGTACTAAAATCTAACAAGTTTCTCAAAACCTGTAACAGAAAAATGCTGAGAAGAATCAAATTTATTGCTCTCTCTGTTCACATACATTGGGCTTATGATCCTCCCACTTCAGTGGCTGCTCTTCCATGTATTACTGAGTGCAATCATGTACAAATATAAGATAAACATTTTCTTTAAAGTATTTATAGTATGTTGCGCTCAAATAAATATTTGAGAAAATAAAGAAATAACCTGACAGCTATTAATCAGAGTTTTATTGCCTTTAATATATGATCCATCCTGATATAGCAATTATTGTTGTTTTAGTAAATGCATTACCTCACTTTTACAGGTTTATTTTCAGCCAGTATATCTATCCTTTTGCTCAACACAACAGAGAACTTTCCAATAGCCAAAAAACATTCTGCCTTTAAATTAAATTAATCTTCTTGGAAATATTACTCTTCCAACTCTCCTGTTCTGTATGTCAGCTACTGCTCAAAGCTGTCTACTGTTCCTCCTGTTAACCATACAGTTATTAAAACTTGGTATATGAATACCTTTTCATCATATTTATCCACAATAAATGAATGAGACTTCTCCCCATAGAATCTTTCTATGAAACTTTCCATCCCTCTGTCTTTCTGCTAAATCTCAAATAATCTGAACTGCAGTTCATTTAGATATTAGACCTCAGGTTCAGATAACATCCTTGAGGTAATAAAATGTTATTGTCTGACAGATCTAAAGTGATATTTTTCCTGTAGAAAATTCCATGGGGCACTTACACTGAAACTGAGAAGTGTTTTTCCTTCTCTTGCTGAGTGAGGGTTTAAATAGGAAATGCATATACACAGAGCAAAATTTGGAAGGTAACATTTCCCATCAGGTCTTTTCAGTATTACAGAGCAAGAAAAAGATTTTTAAGACTTGCATGTGCTGATTAAGGTGATTGAATTTTTTCTACTATTATTTTCCTTTTAGTTTAGCAATAAAGAAATACATTAAAAAAATGCAGTAGGGGAAAGATCTGCCCATGGATTTGTTGTATTTGTGCATATCTAAATAGCAGTACAGGCATCTTGTCATCCCAAGGACACCATGGAGTATTCATATAATATAAAGAGAGATGATGGGGATTTTCTAATAACTAAATTGGAAATCAGAAATGTTACTTTTTTTTTTTTTTTTTTTTTCCCCAATTTACCAGTTTGCAAGCAATGCCTCCTTTTCCATAAAGACAGCTCTTCAAGAAAGCCCATTTCTAACACTCACAGACCTGTGCAGAACACCGTTTTTCATAGATGACAGACAGTAACTTTACAATAACATCAGCCATTTCTTTTAACACTGTCACAAATACCATTCAACAACAAATAGCATTCAACTAGGCCTCAACTGCCTAATTTCATTGAAGCCTGTATACCTTTCATTCAGTGTTAACATTACTTGAAAAAAAGTGTTTGGATGTTACATTATATTATCCTCAGTTCATCGTGTTGTAGCAGATCTAATCTTTAATGAAAACGAGACATGTAGGAATCCTATTTGAACTTTTCTTTTATCTTCACTCTTATTTCAAAAAGAAAGTTGTTGATTAAACACACCTAGTGACAAACCAACATGTGATTATCATCTATAATAAATGATACTCCTGCTTGCTAGTATAATTGTATTTGCTTTTCTTGTTGCCTTTGCTTGCTTCATCCACACCAGTAGATGTGTTGAGAAAACTGACTGGGAGAAAAGAGGTCATTCCCTGGTCCTGGTTACAAAGACAGCACAGACACAGCCCATGGTGACTGAAAAACAAGGAATAAAGAGGTTCAAGACTGTACTGCAAAAGTGTATTGCAACTGCAGGTTGCTTAAAGAAGTAGAAGCAAAGGGAATGTCCACAGGTTTGAAAAAGTGGCCTGCAACTACACAATATTCATTGTTTCAGAAAGGAGATTTAACGATGCAAAATCTTTGGCAAGAAAACAGTTGTTTTTAGGGATCAAATAGAGAGAGAAATAGTGCTGGGGACCTAGACTCCATTTAGGACATAATACTTGTCTTGTCTCTACACATGAAAATATCTTAAATTACTAGCTGAGAGATCAGGGGTCCTGAACCATGGTATGTTCATTATTGTTGATTGCATGTACTGTGTCATATCACTTAAAAAATTAAAAACATTAATGGCACTGAAATTTCAAACTGGGTGCACGTACCACTGTGCATAACAACTGACAAGCTATTATCTACGTTGATTAAAACTCTTAGTGCTAGTGTTTTAGCTTCTCCAAAAGCAAGGAATAAACAATTTGAATGTAGGCTTTATCAGTATTTGTACTTGTAATAAAACCAGGAATATTCATAGAATCATAGAATCATAGAATTTTTTTTTGAGTTGGAAGGGACTCTTACAGACCATTGAGTCCAGTTCCCCAGTAATGAACAGGGACACCCACAGAGGTCAGAGACCTCAGAGGCCTGTCCAGCCTGACCATGAATATCTCCCCACTGCCATAATGTTGTCTTGCCCCAGACCTATACAAGACTACAAAGTGAGTCACCAGCTCTGGATTCCTACTTAGGAGGGGTTTGCCATCAAGATAGACAGCAAGTCTCCATGTAACCCTCTCCTCTAGGCATCAGCCCTGGGAAACATGCTGCCAAATATTCTTCAGAAAAGCATCTTAGAGAGGTTTCTGTGAGCAGATGGGGGACATTTGATGAAGCAAACGGATGCTGGGTAAGCAGTAATTCTCACTCAACAACCAGCCTGGGGGCTCCGTTCTTTCTTCATTTCCATTCTTTCTGATGGAAATGTCCTTGAAACTTAATTGAGTTTGCATGGAATTTTACACTTTTTGGATTTCTAATCTTTCTCATCATTAATCCTTAAATATGTGTTCCACAGTACCACTAACCAATTATAGAAAAATAATTTAAAATAATCATGTATCAAACTTTTTTAAAATTCTATTTGGAAGGTAGGAGACCTAATTACAGGCATGGGACTTTAATGTATGTGCTGAAAACTGAAACTCAATATCTACTTTTTCATTGCTCTTCAGCAACCTGAGCAAATAGATTACCTCCTGTGATAGGTTTCTGACAGTCCCTCTTAGTTTGACAGTTATTTTAGAGAGAGTCACTTTTGTATATAATGAAAGGAAAAGTTGCCAAGCATACGTACATATTTTATGTTTCTTAAAACTTAAAAGCTAGAGGAAAGACTCCAATTTTAGTCATGCCATTTTAAATTCAGAGTATTTGTACCGTCCGCCAGGTTTACATCAATGACACAGAATGGCATCTAGCCCAAAGGCTGAGTTACATTTCTTGCACAGGAAGGGCGGCTTTTATAATTGAGTGTATCAGTTACTGCTTTGAACTTTTTTTGTGTTACTACATTCATGTGAAAATATGATGTGCATTTTCACATCTTCTATGTATGCCAAAAGAATTAAAAGGAATTTCTATCGAAGTGTTTCCTTGAAATTGCAACATAAAAAATATATAAATATTAAAAACAATAAAACAAAACAAGACATTTTCTCCCAGAAATACCAGGACTCTTAGAAATACCTCACGTTTCATCTCAAGAATACTGCTTTCCACTCCTCAAGATCACACTGACTCCCATCACAATGGCCTTTTCTCCCACATACACCAGCTTTCTCCCAAATACACGACATTTTCTCCCACATACACCCGTTTTCTCCCAAAGATGGGACATATTCTCCCAGAAATGCCAGCTTATTCTTTAAAAAACGGCCTTTTTTTCCCAAAATACCAGCTTTCTCACAAACACCTGTCATTTTCCAACCAAGTCTGCTACTATCTCCCAGAAACAGCCGGTTTCCTAGAAGTACCTGACGTTTGCTCTCCCAAATACTACTTGACACTCCTCCAGAGGACATTGTCTCCCCTATTTACCACGTTGTCTCCCCAAGAGACCACTTGGCACACCAAAAAGACCACCGTTGCTCTCCAGTACAAGATCTTCTTTCCCACCGGTTCCCACTTTTCTCCCCCAGCTATGTCATTTCCTCCCAGAAATGCCACTTTTCCCTTGGAAATTTCACCTTCTCTTCCAAAAAGAGGAGATTTGCTCCCAGAAATACCCCTTCTCTTACAACTGCCACACGCTTTCTCCCCAAAAAGCCTCCATGACAATGCCAAATGGGACACTTGCAGCCAAGAAGAGGACACCTTCTCTCAGAAAGACCACTTTTCTCCCCAAGAGAGGAGATTTTCTCCCAATTGGATGACATTTGCTGTAAGAAAGACCTGTTTTCTTCCCTCAAGAGGACATTGTCTTTCCCACTGAGGACATTTTCTCCCAGAAGTGCCGCTACTTTGTGAAACACCTCCATTTCCTCCCAAATCTACTCCATGACACGCCTCAGGATGACACTTACTCCCCGATTTGGGGCATTTTCTCCCAGAAATACCACTTCTCTCCCAAAGGGATGGCCTTTTCCCTCTCTAGCATCTGTTTCCTCACCAATACCTGGCATTTTCTCCCAGAAACACCAGCTTTCTCACAGATACATCACCTTCCCCCCTCCACATCAGACCTCTTCTCCCAGAAATACCAGGACTCTGCTGAATATTTCCCATTTCCTCCGGAACATACAGCATTACACTCCGCAAGAGGACAGTTTCTTTCAGAAATGTGGCATTTTATCACAGATACACCATTTTTATGCCCAGTAGAGCTCCTTTTCTCCCAGAAATAGCACTGCTCTTAGGAAGAGCTCCCATTTTCTAACCAAAATGCTGCTTTACACTCCTCAAGATCACACTTACCCCCATCAAGATGGCAGTGTCACAGAAATACCAGCTTCTGCCCCCAAAATGGGACTTTGGCTCTCCAAAACAAGACATTTTCTCCCAGAAATACCAGGACTCTTAGAAATACCTCACGTTTCATCTCAAGAATACTGCTTTCCACTCCTCAAGATCACACTGACTCCCATCACAATGGCCTTTTCTCCCACATACACCAGCTTTCTCCCAAATACACGACATTTTCTCCCACATACACCCGTTTTCTCCCAAAGATGGGACATATTCTCCCAGAAATGCCAGCTTATTCTTTAAAAAACGGCCTTTTTTCCCCAAAATACCAGCCTTTTCCCTCTCTAGCATCTGTTTCCTCACCAATACCTGGCATTTTCTCCCAGAAACACCAGCTTTCTCACAGATACATCACCTTCCCCCCCCCACATCAGACCTCTTCTCCCAGAAATACCAGGACTCTGCTGAATATTTCCCATTTCCTCCGGAACATACAGCATTACACTCCGCAAGAGGACAGTTTCTTTCAGAAATGTGGCATTTTATCACAGATACACCATTTTTATGCCCAGTAGAGCTCCTTTTCTCCCAGAAATAGCACTGCTCTTAGGAAGAGCTCCCATTTTCTAACCAAAATGCTGCTTTACACTCCTCAAGATCACACTTACCCCCATCAAGATGGCAGTGTCAGAGAAATACCAGCTTCTGCCCCCAAAATGGGACTTTGGCTCTCCAAAACAAGACATTTTCTCCCAGAAATACCAGGACTCTTAGAAATACCTCACGTTTCATCTCAAGAATACTGCTTTCCACTCCTCAAGATCACACTGACTCCCATCACAATGGCCTTTTCTCCCACATACACCAGCTTTCTCCCAAATACACGACATTTTCTCCCACATACACCCGTTTTCTCCCAAAGATGGGACATATTCTCCCAGAAATGCCAGCTTATTCTTTAACAAACGGCCTTTTTTCCCCAAAATACCAGCCTTTTCCCTCTCTAGCATCTGTTTCCTCACCAATACCTGGCATTTTCTCCCAGAAACACCAGCTTTCTCACAGATACATCACCTTCCCCCCCCCACATCAGACCTCTTCTCCCAGAAATACCAGGACTCTGCTGAATATTTCCCATTTCCTCCGGAACATACAGCATTACACTCCGCAAGAGGACAGTTTCTTTCAGAAATGTGGCATTTTATCACAGATACACCATTTTTATGCCCAGTAGAGCTCCTTTTCTCCCAGAAATAGCACTGCTCTTAGGAAGAGCTCCCATTTTCTAACCAAAATGCTGCTTTACACTCCTCAAGATCACACTTACCCCCATCAAGATGGCAGTGTCAGAGAAATACCAGCTTCTGCCCCCAAAATGGGACTTTGGCTCTCCAAAACAAGACATTTTCTCCCAGAAATACCAGGACTCTTAGAAATACCTCACGTTTCATCTCAAGAATACTGCTTTCCACTCCTCAAGATCACACTGACTCCCATCACAATGGCCTTTTCTCCCACATACACCAGCTTTCTCCCAAATACACGACATTTTCTCCCACATACACCCGTTTTCTCCCAAAGATGGGACATATTCTCCCAGAAATGCCAGCTTATTCTTTAACAAACGGCCTTTTTTCCCCAAAATACCAGCCTTTTCCCTCTCTAGCATCTGTTTCCTCACCAATACCTGGCATTTTCTCCCAGAAACACCAGCTTTCTCACAGATACATCACCTTCCCCCCCCCACATCAGACCTCTTCTCCCAGAAATACCAGGACTCTGCTGAATATTTCCCATTTCCTCCGGAACATACAGCATTACACTCCGCAAGAGGACAGTTTCTTTCAGAAATGTGGCATTTTATCACAGATACACCATTTTTATGCCCAGTAGAGCTCCTTTTCTCCCAGAAATAGCACTGCTCTTAGGAAGAGCTCCCATTTTCTAACCAAAATGCTGCTTTACACTCCTCAAGATCACACTTACCCCCATCAAGATGGCAGTGTCAGAGAAATACCAGCTTCTGCCCCCAAAATGGGACTTTGGCTCTCCAAAACAAGACATTTTCTCCCAGAAATACCAGGACTCTTAGAAATACCTCACGTTTCATCTCAAGAATACTGCTTTCCACTCCTCAAGATCACACTGACTCCCATCACAATGGCCTTTTCTCCCACATACACCAGCTTTCTCCCAAATACACGACATTTTCTCCCACATACACCCGTTTTCTCCCAAAGATGGGACATATTCTCCCAGAAATGCCAGCTTATTCTTTAACAAACGGCCTTTTTTCCCCAAAATACCAGCCTTTTCCCTCTCTAGCATCTGTTTCCTCACCAATACCTGGCATTTTCTCCCAGAAACACCAGCTTTCTCACAGATACATCACCTTCCCCCCCCCACATCAGACCTCTTCTCCCAGAAATACCAGGACTCTGCTGAATATTTCCCATTTCCTCCGGAACATACAGCATTACACTCCGCAAGAGGACAGTTTCTTTCAGAAATGTGGCATTTTATCACAGATACACCATTTTTATGCCCAGTAGAGCTCCTTTTCTCCCAGAAATAGCACTGCTCTTAGGAAGAGCTCCCATTTTCTAACCAAAATGCTGCTTTACACTCCTCAAGATCACACTTACCCCCATCAAGATGGCAGTGTCAGAGAAATACCAGCTTCTGCCCCCAAAATGGGACTTTGGCTCTCCAAAACAAGACATTTTCTCCCAGAAATACCAGGACTCTTAGAAATACCTCACGTTTCATCTCAAGAATACTGCTTTCCACTCCTCAAGATCACACTGACTCCCATCACAATGGCCTTTTCTCCCACATACACCAGCTTTCTCCCAAATACACGACATTTTCTCCCACATACACCCGTTTTCTCCCAAAGATGGGACATATTCTCCCAGAAATGCCAGCTTATTCTTTAAAAAACGGCCTTTTTTCCCCAAAATACCAGCCTTTTCCCTCTCTAGCATCTGTTTCCTCACCAATACCTGGCATTTTCTCCCAGAAACACCAGCTTTCTCACAGATACATCACCTTCCCCCCCCCACATCAGACCTCTTCTCCCAGAAATACCAGGACTCTGCTGAATATTTCCCATTTCCTCCGGAACATACAGCATTACACTCCGCAAGAGGACAGTTTCTTTCAGAAATGTGGCATTTTATCACAGATACACCATTTTTATGCCCAGTAGAGCTCCTTTTCTCCCAGAAATAGCACTGCTCTTAGGAAGAGCTCCCATTTTCTAACCAAAATGCTGCTTTACACTCCTCAAGATCACACTTACCCCCATCAAGATGGCAGTGTCACAGAAATACCAGCTTCTGCCCCCAAAATGGGACTTTGGCTCTCCAAAACAAGACATTTTCTCCCAGAAATACCAGGACTCTTAGAAATACCTCACGTTTCATCTCAAGAATACTGCTTTCCACTCCTCAAGATCACACTGACTCCCATCACAATGGCCTTTTCTCCCACATACACCAGCTTTCTCCCAAATACACGACATTTTCTCCCACATACACCCGTTTTCTCCCAAAGATGGGACATATTCTCCCAGAAATGCCAGCTTATTCTTTAACAAACGGCCTTTTTTCCCCAAAATACCAGCCTTTTCCCTCTCTAGCATCTGTTTCCTCACCAATACCTGGCATTTTCTCCCAGAAACACCAGCTTTCTCACAGATACATCACCTTCCCCCCCCCACATCAGACCTCTTCTCCCAGAAATACCAGGACTCTGCTGAATATTTCCCATTTCCTCCGGAACATACAGCATTACACTCCGCAAGAGGACAGTTTCTTTCAGAAATGTGGCATTTTATCACAGATACACCATTTTTATGCCCAGTAGAGCTCCTTTTCTCCCAGAAATAGCACTGCTCTTAGGAAGAGCTCCCATTTTCTAACCAAAATGCTGCTTTACACTCCTCAAGATCACACTTACCCCCATCAAGATGGCAGTGTCAGAGAAATACCAGCTTCTGCCCCCAAAATGGGACTTTGGCTCTCCAAAACAAGACATTTTCTCCCAGAAATACCAGGACTCTTAGAAATACCTCACGTTTCATCTCAAGAATACTGCTTTCCACTCCTCAAGATCACACTGACTCCCATCACAATGGCCTTTTCTCCCACATACACCAGCTTTCTCCCAAATACACGACATTTTCTCCCACATACACCCGTTTTCTCCCAAAGATGGGACATATTCTCCCAGAAATGCCAGCTTATTCTTTAAAAAACGGCCTTTTTTCCCCAAAATACCAGCCTTTTCCCTCTCTAGCATCTGTTTCCTCACCAATACCTGGCATTTTCTCCCAGAAACACCAGCTTTCTCACAGATACATCACCTTCCCCCCCCCACATCAGACCTCTTCTCCCAGAAATACCAGGACTCTGCTGAATATTTCCCATTTCCTCCGGAACATACAGCATTACACTCCGCAAGAGGACAGTTTCTTTCAGAAATGTGGCATTTTATCACAGATACACCATTTTTATGCCCAGTAGAGCTCCTTTTCTCCCAGAAATAGCACTGCTCTTAGGAAGAGCTCCCATTTTCTAACCAAAATGCTGCTTTACACTCCTCAAGATCACACTTACCCCCATCAAGATGGCAGTGTCACAGAAATACCAGCTTCTGCCCCCAAAATGGGACTTTGGCTCTCCAAAACAAGACATTTTCTCCCAGAAATACCAGGACTCTTAGAAATACCTCACGTTTCATCTCAAGAATACTGCTTTCCACTCCTCAAGATCACACTGACTCCCATCACAATGGCCTTTTCTCCCACATACACCAGCTTTCTCCCAAATACACGACATTTTCTCCCACATACACCCGTTTTCTCCCAAAGATGGGACATATTCTCCCAGAAATGCCAGCTTATTCTTTAACAAACGGCCTTTTTTCCCCAAAATACCAGCCTTTTCCCTCTCTAGCATCTGTTTCCTCACCAATACCTGGCATTTTCTCCCAGAAACACCAGCTTTCTCACAGATACATCACCTTCCCCCCCCCACATCAGACCTCTTCTCCCAGAAATACCAGGACTCTGCTGAATATTTCCCATTTCCTCCGGAACATACAGCATTACACTCCGCAAGAGGACAGTTTCTTTCAGAAATGTGGCATTTTATCACAGATACACCATTTTTATGCCCAGTAGAGCTCCTTTTCTCCCAGAAATAGCACTGCTCTTAGGAAGAGCTCCCATTTTCTAACCAAAATGCTGCTTTACACTCCTCAAGATCACACTTACCCCATCAAGATGGCAGTGTCAGAGAAATACCAGCTTCTGCCCCCAAAATGGGACTTTGGCTCTCCAAAACAAGACATTTTCTCCCAGAAATACCAGGACTCTTAGAAATACCTCACGTTTCATCTCAAGAATACTGCTTTCCACTCCTCAAGATCACACTGACTCCCATCACAATGGCCTTTTCTCCCACATACACCAGCTTTCTCCCAAATACACGACATTTTCTCCCACATACACCCGTTTTCTCCCAAAGATGGGACATATTCTCCCAGAAATGCCAGCTTATTCTTTAAAAAACGGCCTTTTTTCCCCAAAATACCAGCCTTTTCCCTCTCTAGCATCTGTTTCCTCACCAATACCTGGCATTTTCTCCCAGAAACACCAGCTTTCTCACAGATACATCACCTTCCCCCCCCCACATCAGACCTCTTCTCCCAGAAATACCAGGACTCTGCTGAATATTTCCCATTTCCTCCGGAACATACAGCATTACACTCCGCAAGAGGACAGTTTCTTTCAGAAATGTGGCATTTTATCACAGATACACCATTTTTATGCCCAGTAGAGCTCCTTTTCTCCCAGAAATAGCACTGCTCTTAGGAAGAGCTCCCATTTTCTAACCAAAATGCTGCTTTACACTCCTCAAGATCACACTTACCCCCATCAAGATGGCAGTGTCACAGAAATACCAGCTTCTGCCCCCAAAATGGGACTTTGGCTCTCCAAAACAAGACATTTTCTCCCAGAAATACCAGGACTCTTAGAAATACCTCACGTTTCATCTCAAGAATACTGCTTTCCACTCCTCAAGATCACACTGACTCCCATCACAATGGCCTTTTCTCCCACATACACCAGCTTTCTCCCAAATACACGACATTTTCTCCCACATACACCCGTTTTCTCCCAAAGATGGGACATATTCTCCCAGAAATGCCAGCTTATTCTTTAACAAACGGCCTTTTTTCCCCAAAATACCAGCCTTTTCCCTCTCTAGCATCTGTTTCCTCACCAATACCTGGCATTTTCTCCCAGAAACACCAGCTTTCTCACAGATACATCACCTTCCCCCCCCCACATCAGACCTCTTCTCCCAGAAATACCAGGACTCTGCTGAATATTTCCCATTTCCTCCGGAACATACAGCATTACACTCCGCAAGAGGACAGTTTCTTTCAGAAATGTGGCATTTTATCACAGATACACCATTTTTATGCCCAGTAGAGCTCCTTTTCTCCCAGAAATAGCACTGCTCTTAGGAAGAGCTCCCATTTTCTAACCAAAATGCTGCTTTACACTCCTCAAGATCACACTTACCCCATCAAGATGGCAGTGTCAGAGAAATACCAGCTTCTGCCCCCAAAATGGGACTTTGGCTCTCCAAAACAAGACATTTTCTCCCAGAAATACCAGGACTCTTAGAAATACCTCACGTTTCATCTCAAGAATACTGCTTTCCACTCCTCAAGATCACACTGACTCCCATCACAATGGCCTTTTCTCCCACATACACCAGCTTTCTCCCAAATACACGACATTTTCTCCCACATACACCCGTTTTCTCCCAAAGATGGGACATATTCTCCCAGAAATGCCAGCTTATTCTTTAAAAAACGGCCTTTTTTCCCCAAAATACCAGCCTTTTCCCTCTCTAGCATCTGTTTCCTCACCAATACCTGGCATTTTCTCCCAGAAACACCAGCTTTCTCACAGATACATCACCTTCCCCCCCCCACATCAGACCTCTTCTCCCAGAAATACCAGGACTCTGCTGAATATTTCCCATTTCCTCCGGAACATACAGCATTACACTCCGCAAGAGGACAGTTTCTTTCAGAAATGTGGCATTTTATCACAGATACACCATTTTTATGCCCAGTAGAGCTCCTTTTCTCCCAGAAATAGCACTGCTCTTAGGAAGAGCTCCCATTTTCTAACCAAAATGCTGCTTTACACTCCTCAAGATCACACTTACCCCCATCAAGATGGCAGTGTCACAGAAATACCAGCTTCTGCCCCCAAAATGGGACTTTGGCTCTCCAAAACAAGACATTTTCTCCCAGAAATACCAGGACTCTTAGAAATACCTCACGTTTCATCTCAAGAATACTGCTTTCCACTCCTCAAGATCACACTGACTCCCATCACAATGGCCTTTTCTCCCACATACACCAGCTTTCTCCCAAATACACGACATTTTCTCCCACATACACCCGTTTTCTCCCAAAGATGGGACATATTCTCCCAGAAATGCCAGCTTATTCTTTAACAAACGGCCTTTTTTTCCCCAAAATACCAGCCTTTTCCCTCTCTAGCATCTGTTTCCTCACCAATACCTGGCATTTTCTCCCAGAAACACCAGCTTTCTCACAGATACATCACCTTCCCCCCCCCCACATCAGACCTCTTCTCCCAGAAATACCAGGACTCTGCTGAATATTTCCCATTTCCTCCGGAACATACAGCATTACACTCCGCAAGAGGACAGTTTCTTTCAGAAATGTGGCATTTTATCACAGATACACCATTTTTATGCCCAGTAGAGCTCCTTTTCTCCCAGAAATAGCACTGCTCTTAGGAAGAGCTCCCATTTTCTAACCAAAATGCTGCTTTACACTCCTCAAGATCACACTTACCCCCATCAAGATGGCAGTGTCAGAGAAATACCAGCTTCTGCCCCCAAAATGGGACTTTGGCTCTCCAAAACAAGACATTTTCTCCCAGAAATACCAGGACTCTTAGAAATACCTCACGTTTCATCTCAAGAATACTGCTTTCCACTCCTCAAGATCACACTGACTCCCATCACAATGGCCTTTTCTCCCACATACACCAGCTTTCTCCCAAATACACGACATTTTCTCCCACATACACCCGTTTTCTCCCAAAGATGGGACATATTCTCCCAGAAATGCCAGCTTATTCTTTAAAAAACGGCCTTTTTTCCCCAAAATACCAGCCTTTTCCCTCTCTAGCATCTGTTTCCTCACCAATACCTGGCATTTTCTCCCAGAAACACCAGCTTTCTCACAGATACATCACCTTCCCCCCCACATCAGACCTCTTCTCCCAGAAATACCAGGACTCTGCTGAATATTTCCCATTTCCTCCGGAACATACAGCATTACACTCCGCAAGAGGACAGTTTCTTTCAGAAATGTGGCATTTTATCACAGATACACCATTTTTATGCCCAGTAGAGCTCCTTTTCTCCCAGAAATAGCACTGCTCTTAGGAAGAGCTCCCATTTTCTAACCAAAATGCTGCTTTACACTCCTCAAGATCACACTTACCCCCATCAAGATGGCAGTGTCACAGAAATACCAGCTTCTGCCCCCAAAATGGGACTTTGGCTCTCCAAAACAAGACATTTTCTCCCAGAAATACCAGGACTCTTAGAAATACCTCACGTTTCATCTCAAGAATACTGCTTTCCACTCCTCAAGATCACACTGACTCCCATCACAATGGCCTTTTCTCCCACATACACCAGCTTTCTCCCAAATACACGACATTTTCTCCCACATACACCCGTTTTCTCCCAAAGATGGGACATATTCTCCCAGAAATGCCAGCTTATTCTTTAAAAAACGGCCTTTTTTCCCCAAAATACCAGCCTTTTCCCTCTCTAGCATCTGTTTCCTCACCAATACCTGGCATTTTCTCCCAGAAACACCAGCTTTCTCACAGATACATCACCTTCCCCCCCCCCACATCAGACCTCTTCTCCCAGAAATACCAGGACTCTGCTGAATATTTCCCATTTCCTCCGGAACATACAGCATTACACTCCGCAAGAGGACAGTTTCTTTCAGAAATGTGGCATTTTATCACAGATACACCATTTTTATGCCCAGTAGAGCTCCTTTTCTCCCAGAAATAGCACTGCTCTTAGGAAGAGCTCCCATTTTCTAACCAAAATGCTGCTTTACACTCCTCAAGATCACACTTACCCCCATCAAGATGGCAGTGTCACAGAAATACCAGCTTCTGCCCCCAAAATGGGACTTTGGCTCTCCAAAACAAGACATTTTCTCCCAGAAATACCAGGACTCTTAGAAATACCTCACGTTTCATCTCAAGAATACTGCTTTCCACTCCTCAAGATCACACTGACTCCCATCACAATGGCCTTTTCTCCCACATACACCAGCTTTCTCCCAAATACACGACATTTTCTCCCACATACACCCGTTTTCTCCCAAAGATGGGACATATTCTCCCAGAAATGCCAGCTTATTCTTTAAAAAACGGCCTTTTTTCCCCAAAATACCAGCCTTTTCCCTCTCTAGCATCTGTTTCCTCACCAATACCTGGCATTTTCTCCCAGAAACACCAGCTTTCTCACAGATACATCACCTTCCCCCCCCCACATCAGACCTCTTCTCCCAGAAATACCAGGACTCTGCTGAATATTTCCCATTTCCTCCGGAACATACAGCATTACACTCCGCAAGAGGACAGTTTCTTTCAGAAATGTGGCATTTTATCACAGATACACCATTTTTATGCCCAGTAGAGCTCCTTTTCTCCCAGAAATAGCACTGCTCTTAGGAAGAGCTCCCATTTTCTAACCAAAATGCTGCTTTACACTCCTCAAGATCACACTTACCCCCATCAAGATGGCAGTGTCACAGAAATACCAGCTTCTGCCCCCAAAATGGGACTTTGGCTCTCCAAAACAAGACATTTTCTCCCAGAAATACCAGGACTCTTAGAAATACCTCACGTTTCATCTCAAGAATACTGCTTTCCACTCCTCAAGATCACACTGACTCCCATCACAATGGCCTTTTCTCCCACATACACCAGCTTTCTCCCAAATACACGACATTTTCTCCCACATACACCCGTTTTCTCCCAAAGATGGGACATATTCTCCCAGAAATGCCAGCTTATTCTTTAAAAAACGGCCTTTTTTCCCCAAAATACCAGCCTTTTCCCTCTCTAGCATCTGTTTCCTCACCAATACCTGGCATTTTCTCCCAGAAACACCAGCTTTCTCACAGATACATCACCTTCCCCCCCCCACATCAGACCTCTTCTCCCAGAAATACCAGGACTCTGCTGAATATTTCCCATTTCCTCCGGAACATACAGCATTACACTCCGCAAGAGGACAGTTTCTTTCAGAAATGTGGCATTTTATCACAGATACACCATTTTTATGCCCAGTAGAGCTCCTTTTCTCCCAGAAATAGCACTGCTCTTAGGAAGAGCTCCCATTTTCTAACCAAAATGCTGCTTTACACTCCTCAAGATCACACTTACCCCCATCAAGATGGCAGTGTCACAGAAATACCAGCTTCTGCCCCCAAAATGGGACTTTGGCTCTCCAAAACAAGACATTTTCTCCCAGAAATACCAGGACTCTTAGAAATACCTCACGTTTCATCTCAAGAATACTGCTTTCCACTCCTCAAGATCACACTGACTCCCATCACAATGGCCTTTTCTCCCACATACACCAGCTTTCTCCCAAATACACGACATTTTCTCCCACATACACCCGTTTTCTCCCAAAGATGGGACATATTCTCCCAGAAATGCCAGCTTATTCTTTAAAAAACGGCCTTTTTTCCCCAAAATACCAGCCTTTTCCCTCTCTAGCATCTGTTTCCTCACCAATACCTGGCATTTTCTCCCAGAAACACCAGCTTTCTCACAGATACATCACCTTCCCCCCCCCACATCAGACCTCTTCTCCCAGAAATACCAGGACTCTGCTGAATATTTCCCATTTCCTCCGGAACATACAGCATTACACTCCGCAAGAGGACAGTTTCTTTCAGAAATGTGGCATTTTATCACAGATACACCATTTTTATGCCCAGTAGAGCTCCTTTTCTCCCAGAAATAGCACTGCTCTTAGGAAGAGCTCCCATTTTCTAACCAAAATGCTGCTTTACACTCCTCAAGATCACACTTACCCCCATCAAGATGGCAGTGTCAGAGAAATACCAGCTTCTGCCCCCAAAATGGGACTTTGGCTCTCCAAAACAAGACATTTTCTCCCAGAAATACCAGGACTCTTAGAAATACCTCACGTTTCATCTCAAGAATACTGCTTTCCACTCCTCAAGATCACACTGACTCCCATCACAATGGCCTTTTCTCCCACATACACCAGCTTTCTCCCAAATACACGACATTTTCTCCCACATACACCCGTTTTCTCCCAAAGATGGGACATATTCTCCCAGAAATGCCAGCTTATTCTTTAAAAAACGGCCTTTTTTCCCCAAAATACCAGCCTTTTCCCTCTCTAGCATCTGTTTCCTCACCAATACCTGGCATTTTCTCCCAGAAACACCAGCTTTCTCACAGATACATCACCTTCCCCCCCCCACATCAGACCTCTTCTCCCAGAAATACCAGGACTCTGCTGAATATTTCCCATTTCCTCCGGAACATACAGCATTACACTCCGCAAGAGGACAGTTTCTTTCAGAAATGTGGCATTTTATCACAGATACACCATTTTTATGCCCAGTAGAGCTCCTTTTCTCCCAGAAATAGCACTGCTCTTAGGAAGAGCTCCCATTTTCTAACCAAAATGCTGCTTTACACTCCTCAAGATCACACTTACCCCCATCAAGATGGCAGTGTCACAGAAATACCAGCTTCTGCCCCCAAAATGGGACTTTGGCTCTCCAAAACAAGACATTTTCTCCCAGAAATACCAGGACTCTTAGAAATACCTCACGTTTCATCTCAAGAATACTGCTTTCCACTCCTCAAGATCACACTGACTCCCATCACAATGGCCTTTTCTCCCACATACACCAGCTTTCTCCCAAATACACGACATTTTCTCCCACATACACCCGTTTTCTCCCAAAGATGGGACATATTCTCCCAGAAATGCCAGCTTATTCTTTAAAAAACGGCCTTTTTTCCCCAAAATACCAGCCTTTTCCCTCTCTAGCATCTGTTTCCTCACCAATACCTGGCATTTTCTCCCAGAAACACCAGCTTTCTCACAGATACATCACCTTCCCCCCCACATCAGACCTCTTCTCCCAGAAATACCAGGACTCTGCTGAATATTTCCCATTTCCTCCGGAACATACAGCATTACACTCCGCAAGAGGACAGTTTCTTTCAGAAATGTGGCATTTTATCACAGATACACCATTTTTATGCCCAGTAGAGCTCCTTTTCTCCCAGAAATAGCACTGCTCTTAGGAAGAGCTCCCATTTTCTAACCAAAATGCTGCTTTACACTCCTCAAGATCACACTTACCCCCATCAAGATGGCAGTGTCACAGAAATACCAGCTTCTGCCCCCAAAATGGGACTTTGGCTCTCCAAAACAAGACATTTTCTCCCAGAAATACCAGGACTCTTAGAAATACCTCACGTTTCATCTCAAGAATACTGCTTTCCACTCCTCAAGATCACACTGACTCCCATCACAATGGCCTTTTCTCCCACATACACCAGCTTTCTCCCAAATACACGACATTTTCTCCCACATACACCCGTTTTCTCCCAAAGATGGGACATATTCTCCCAGAAATGCCAGCTTATTCTTTAACAAACGGCCTTTTTTCCCCAAAATACCAGCCTTTTCCCTCTCTAGCATCTGTTTCCTCACCAATACCTGGCATTTTCTCCCAGAAACACCAGCTTTCTCACAGATACATCACCTTCCCCCCCCCACATCAGACCTCTTCTCCCAGAAATACCAGGACTCTGCTGAATATTTCCCATTTCCTCCGGAACATACAGCATTACACTCCGCAAGAGGACAGTTTCTTTCAGAAATGTGGCATTTTATCACAGATACACCATTTTTATGCCCAGTAGAGCTCCTTTTCTCCCAGAAATAGCACTGCTCTTAGGAAGAGCTCCCATTTTCTAACCAAAATGCTGCTTTACACTCCTCAAGATCACACTTACCCCCATCAAGATGGCAGTGTCACAGAAATACCAGCTTCTGCCCCCAAAATGGGACTTTGGCTCTCCAAAACAAGACATTTTCTCCCAGAAATACCAGGACTCTTAGAAATACCTCACGTTTCATCTCAAGAATACTGCTTTCCACTCCTCAAGATCACACTGACTCCCATCACAATGGCCTTTTCTCCCACATACACCAGCTTTCTCCCAAATACACGACATTTTCTCCCACATACACCCGTTTTCTCCCAAAGATGGGACATATTCTCCCAGAAATGCCAGCTTATTCTTTAAAAAACGGCCTTTTTTCCCCAAAATACCAGCCTTTTCCCTCTCTAGCATCTGTTTCCTCACCAATACCTGGCATTTTCTCCCAGAAACACCAGCTTTCTCACAGATACATCACCTTCCCCCCCCCACATCAGACCTCTTCTCCCAGAAATACCAGGACTCTGCTGAATATTTCCCATTTCCTCCGGAACATACAGCATTACACTCCGCAAGAGGACAGTTTCTTTCAGAAATGTGGCATTTTATCACAGATACACCATTTTTATGCCCAGTAGAGCTCCTTTTCTCCCAGAAATAGCACTGCTCTTAGGAAGAGCTCCCATTTTCTAACCAAAATGCTGCTTTACACTCCTCAAGATCACACTTACCCCCATCAAGATGGCAGTGTCACAGAAATACCAGCTTCTGCCCCCAAAATGGGACTTTGGCTCTCCAAAACAAGACATTTTCTCCCAGAAATACCAGGACTCTTAGAAATACCTCACGTTTCATCTCAAGAATACTGCTTTCCACTCCTCAAGATCACACTGACTCCCATCACAATGGCCTTTTCTCCCACATACACCAGCTTTCTCCCAAATACACGACATTTTCTCCCACATACACCCGTTTTCTCCCAAAGATGGGACATATTCTCCCAGAAATGCCAGCTTATTCTTTAAAAAACGGCCTTTTTTCCCCAAAATACCAGCCTTTTCCCTCTCTAGCATCTGTTTCCTCACCAATACCTGGCATTTTCTCCCAGAAACACCAGCTTTCTCACAGATACATCACCTTCCCCCCCCCACATCAGACCTCTTCTCCCAGAAATACCAGGACTCTGCTGAATATTTCCCATTTCCTCCGGAACATACAGCATTACACTCCGCAAGAGGACAGTTTCTTTCAGAAATGTGGCATTTTATCACAGATACACCATTTTTATGCCCAGTAGAGCTCCTTTTCTCCCAGAAATAGCACTGCTCTTAGGAAGAGCTCCCATTTTCTAACCAAAATGCTGCTTTACACTCCTCAAGATCACACTTACCCCCATCAAGATGGCAGTGTCACAGAAATACCAGCTTCTGCCCCCAAAATGGGACTTTGGCTCTCCAAAACAAGACATTTTCTCCCAGAAATACCAGGACTCTTAGAAATACCTCACGTTTCATCTCAAGAATACTGCTTTCCACTCCTCAAGATCACACTGACTCCCATCACAATGGCCTTTTCTCCCACATACACCAGCTTTCTCCCAAATACACGACATTTTCTCCCACATACACCCGTTTTCTCCCAAAGATGGGACATATTCTCCCAGAAATGCCAGCTTATTCTTTAAAAAACGGCCTTTTTTCCCCAAAATACCAGCCTTTTCCCTCTCTAGCATCTGTTTCCTCACCAATACCTGGCATTTTCTCCCAGAAACACCAGCTTTCTCACAGATACATCACCTTCCCCCCCCCACATCAGACCTCTTCTCCCAGAAATACCAGGACTCTGCTGAATATTTCCCATTTCCTCCGGAACATACAGCATTACACTCCGCAAGAGGACAGTTTCTTTCAGAAATGTGGCATTTTATCACAGATACACCATTTTTATGCCCAGTAGAGCTCCTTTTCTCCCAGAAATAGCACTGCTCTTAGGAAGAGCTCCCATTTTCTAACCAAAATGCTGCTTTACACTCCTCAAGATCACACTTACCCCCATCAAGATGGCAGTGTCACAGAAATACCAGCTTCTGCCCCCAAAATGGGACTTTGGCTCTCCAAAACAAGACATTTTCTCCCAGAAATACCAGGACTCTTAGAAATACCTCACGTTTCATCTCAAGAATACTGCTTTCCACTCCTCAAGATCACACTGACTCCCATCACAATGGCCTTTTCTCCCACATACACCAGCTTTCTCCCAAATACACGACATTTTCTCCCACATACACCCGTTTTCTCCCAAAGATGGGACATATTCTCCCAGAAATGCCAGCTTATTCTTTAACAAACGGCCTTTTTTTCCCCAAAATACCAGCCTTTTCCCTCTCTAGCATCTGTTTCCTCACCAATACCTGGCATTTTCTCCCAGAAACACCAGCTTTCTCACAGATACATCACCTTCCCCCCCCCCACATCAGACCTCTTCTCCCAGAAATACCAGGACTCTGCTGAATATTTCCCATTTCCTCCGGAACATACAGCATTACACTCCGCAAGAGGACAGTTTCTTTCAGAAATGTGGCATTTTATCACAGATACACCATTTTTATGCCCAGTAGAGCTCCTTTTCTCCCAGAAATAGCACTGCTCTTAGGAAGAGCTCCCATTTTCTAACCAAAATGCTGCTTTACACTCCTCAAGATCACACTTACCCCCATCAAGATGGCAGTGTCACAGAAATACCAGCTTCTGCCCCCAAAATGGGACTTTGGCTCTCCAAAACAAGACATTTTCTCCCAGAAATACCAGGACTCTTAGAAATACCTCACGTTTCATCTCAAGAATACTGCTTTCCACTCCTCAAGATCACACTGACTCCCATCACAATGGCCTTTTCTCCCACATACACCAGCTTTCTCCCAAATACACGACATTTTCTCCCACATACACCCGTTTTCTCCCAAAGATGGGACATATTCTCCCAGAAATGCCAGCTTATTCTTTAAAAAACGGCCTTTTTCCCCCAAAATACCAGCCTTTTCCCTCTCTAGCATCTGTTTCCTCACCAATACCTGGCATTTTCTCCCAGAAACACCAGCTTTCTCACAGATACATCACCTTCCCCCCCCCACATCAGACCTCTTCTCCCAGAAATACCAGGACTCTGCTGAATATTTCCCATTTCCTCCGGAACATACAGCATTACACTCCGCAAGAGGACAGTTTCTTTCAGAAATGTGGCATTTTATCACAGATACACCATTTTTATGCCCAGTAGAGCTCCTTTTCTCCCAGAAATAGCACTGCTCTTAGGAAGAGCTCCCATTTTCTAACCAAAATGCTGCTTTACACTCCTCAAGATCACACTTACCCCCATCAAGATGGCAGTGTCACAGAAATACCAGCTTCTGCCCCCAAAATGGGACTTTGGCTCTCCAAAACAAGACATTTTCTCCCAGAAATACCAGGACTCTTAGAAATACCTCACGTTTCATCTCAAGAATACTGCTTTCCACTCCTCAAGATCACACTGACTCCCATCACAATGGCCTTTTCTCCCACATACACCAGCTTTCTCCCAAATACACGACATTTTCTCCCACATACACCCGTTTTCTCCCAAAGATGGGACATATTCTCCCAGAAATGCCAGCTTATTCTTTAAAAAACGGCCTTTTTTCCCCAAAATACCAGCCTTTTCCCTCTCTAGCATCTGTTTCCTCACCAATACCTGGCATTTTCTCCCAGAAACACCAGCTTTCTCACAGATACATCACCTTCCCCCCCCCACATCAGACCTCTTCTCCCAGAAATACCAGGACTCTGCTGAATATTTCCCATTTCCTCCGGAACATACAGCATTACACTCTGCAAGAGGACAGTTTCTTTCAGAAATGTGGCATTTTATCACAGATACACCATTTTTATGCCCAGTAGAGCTCCTTTTCTCCCAGAAATAGCACTGCTCTTAGGAAGAGCTCCCATTTTCTAACCAAAATGCTGCTTTACACTCCTCAAGATCACACTTACCCCCATCAAGATGGCAGTGTCACAGAAATACCAGCTTCTGCCCCCAAAATGGGACTTTGGCTCTCCAAAACAAGACATTTTCTCCCAGAAATACCAGGACACTTAGAAATACCTCACGTTTCATCTCAAGAATACTGCTTTCCACTCCTCAAGATCACACTGACTCCCATCACAATGGCCTTTTCTCCCACATACACCAGCTTTCTCCCAAATACACGACATTTTCTCCCACATACACCCGTTTTCTCCCAAAGATGGGACATATTCTCCCAGAAATGCCAGCTTATTCTTTAACAAACGGCCTTTTTTCCCCAAAATACCAGCCTTTTCCCTCTCTAGCATCTGTTTCCTCACCAATACCTGGCATTTTCTCCCAGAAACACCAGCTTTCTCACAGATACATCACCTTCCCCCCCCCACATCAGACCTCTTCTCCCAGAAATACCAGGACTCTGCTGAATATTTCCCATTTCCTCCGGAACATACAGCATTACACTCCGCAAGAGGACAGTTTCTTTCAGAAATGTGGCATTTTATCACAGATACACCATTTTTATGCCCAGTAGAGCTCCTTTTCTCCCAGAAATAGCACTGCTCTTAGGAAGAGCTCCCATTTTCTAACCAAAATGCTGCTTTACACTCCTCAAGATCACACTTACCCCCATCAAGATGGCAGTGTCAGAGAAATACCAGCTTCTGCCCCCAAAATGGGACTTTGGCTCTCCAAAACAAGACATTTTCTCCCAGAAATACCAGGACTCTTAGAAATACCTCACGTTTCATCTCAAGAATACTGCTTTCCACTCCTCAAGATCACACTGACTCCCATCACAATGGCCTTTTCTCCCACATACACCAGCTTTCTCCCAAATACACGACATTTTCTCCCACATACACCCGTTTTCTCCCAAAGATGGGACATATTCTCCCAGAAATGCCAGCTTATTCTTTAACAAACGGCCTTTTTTCCCCAAAATACCAGCCTTTTCCCTCTCTAGCATCTGTTTCCTCACCAATACCTGGCATTTTCTCCCAGAAACACCAGCTTTCTCACAGATACATCACCTTCCCCCCCCCACATCAGACCTCTTCTCCCAGAAATACCAGGACTCTGCTGAATATTTCCCATTTCCTCCGGAACATACAGCATTACACTCCGCAAGAGGACAGTTTCTTTCAGAAATGTGGCATTTTATCACAGATACACCATTTTTATGCCCAGTAGAGCTCCTTTTCTCCCAGAAATAGCACTGCTCTTAGGAAGAGCTCCCATTTTCTAACCAAAATGCTGCTTTACACTCCTCAAGATCACACTTACCCCCATCAAGATGGCAGTGTCACAGAAATACCAGCTTCTGCCCCCAAAATGGGACTTTGGCTCTCCAAAACAAGACATTTTCTCCCAGAAATACCAGGACTCTTAGAAATACCTCACGTTTCATCTCAAGAATACTGCTTTCCACTCCTCAAGATCACACTGACTCCCATCACAATGGCCTTTTCTCCCACATACACCAGCTTTCTCCCAAATACACGACATTTTCTCCCACATACACCCGTTTTCTCCCAAAGATGGGACATATTCTCCCAGAAATGCCAGCTTATTCTTTAACAAACGGCCTTTTTTTCCCCAAAATACCAGCCTTTTCCCTCTCTAGCATCTGTTTCCTCACCAATACCTGGCATTTTCTCCCAGAAACACCAGCTTTCTCACAGATACATCACCTTCCCCCCCCCACATCAGACCTCTTCTCCCAGAAATACCAGGACTCTGCTGAATATTTCCCATTTCCTCCGGAACATACAGCATTACACTCCGCAAGAGGACAGTTTCTTTCAGAAATGTGGCATTTTATCACAGATACACCATTTTTATGCCCAGTAGAGCTCCTTTTCTCCCAGAAATAGCACTGCTCTTAGGAAGAGCTCCCATTTTCTAACCAAAATGCTGCTTTACACTCCTCAAGATCACACTTACCCCCATCAAGATGGCAGTGTCACAGAAATACCAGCTTCTGCCCCCAAAATGGGACTTTGGCTCTCCAAAACAAGACATTTTCTCCCAGAAATACCAGGACTCTTAGAAATACCTCACGTTTCATCTCAAGAATACTGCTTTCCACTCCTCAAGATCACACTGACTCCCATCACAATGGCCTTTTCTCCCACATACACCAGCTTTCTCCCAAATACACGACATTTTCTCCCACATACACCCGTTTTCTCCCAAAGATGGGACATATTCTCCCAGAAATGCCAGCTTATTCTTTAAAAAACAGCCTTTTTTCCCCAAAATACCAGCCTTTTCCCTCTCTAGCATCTGTTTCCTCACCAATACCTGGCATTTTCTCCCAGAAACACCAGCTTTCTCACAGATACATCACCTTCCCCCCCCCACATCAGACCTCTTCTCCCAGAAATACCAGGACTCTGCTGAATATTTCCCATTTCCTCCGGAACATACAGCATTACACTCCGCAAGAGGACAGTTTCTTTCAGAAATGTGGCATTTTATCACAGATACACCATTTTTATGCCCAGTAGAGCTCCTTTTCTCCCAGAAATAGCACTGCTCTTAGGAAGAGCTCCCATTTTCTAACCAAAATGCTGCTTTACACTCCTCAAGATCACACTTACCCCCATCAAGATGGCAGTGTCACAGAAATACCAGCTTCTGCCCCCAAAATGGGACTTTGGCTCTCCAAAACAAGACATTTTCTCCCAGAAATACCAGGACTCTTAGAAATACCTCACGTTTCATCTCAAGAATACTGCTTTCCACTCCTCAAGATCACACTGACTCCCATCACAATGGCCTTTTCTCCCACATACACCAGCTTTCTCCCAAATACACGACATTTTCTCCCACATACACCCGTTTTCTCCCAAAGATGGGACATATTCTCCCAGAAATGCCAGCTTATTCTTTAACAAACGGCCTTTTTTCCCCAAAATACCAGCCTTTTCCCTCTCTAGCATCTGTTTCCTCACCAATACCTGGCATTTTCTCCCAGAAACACCAGCTTTCTCACAGATACATCACCTTCCCCCCCCCACATCAGACCTCTTCTCCCAGAAATACCAGGACTCTGCTGAATATTTCCCATTTCCTCCGGAACATACAGCATTACACTCCGCAAGAGGACAGTTTCTTTCAGAAATGTGGCATTTTATCACAGATACACCATTTTTATGCCCAGTAGAGCTCCTTTTCTCCCAGAAATAGCACTGCTCTTAGGAAGAGCTCCCATTTTCTAACCAAAATGCTGCTTTACACTCCTCAAGATCACACTTACCCCCATCAAGATGGCAGTGTCACAGAAATACCAGCTTCTGCCCCCAAAATGGGACTTTGGCTCTCCAAAACAAGACATTTTCTCCCAGAAATACCAGGACTCTTAGAAATACCTCACGTTTCATCTCAAGAATACTGCTTTCCACTCCTCAAGATCACACTGACTCCCATCACAATGGCCTTTTCTCCCACATACACCAGCTTTCTCCCAAATACACGACATTTTCTCCCACATACACCCGTTTTCTCCCAAAGATGGGACATATTCTCCCAGAAATGCCAGCTTATTCTTTAAAAAACGGCCTTTTTCCCCCAAAATACCAGCCTTTTCCCTCTCTAGCATCTGTTTCCTCACCAATACCTGGCATTTTCTCCCAGAAACACCAGCTTTCTCACAGATACATCACCTTCCCCCCCCCACATCAGACCTCTTCTCCCAGAAATACCAGGACTCTGCTGAATATTTCCCATTTCCTCCGGAACATACAGCATTACACTCCGCAAGAGGACAGTTTCTTTCAGAAATGTGGCATTTTATCACAGATACACCATTTTTATGCCCAGTAGAGCTCCTTTTCTCCCAGAAATAGCACTGCTCTTAGGAAGAGCTCCCATTTTCTAACCAAAATGCTGCTTTACACTCCTCAAGATCACACTTACCCCCATCAAGATGGCAGTGTCACAGAAATACCAGCTTCTGCCCCCAAAATGGGACTTTGGCTCTCCAAAACAAGACATTTTCTCCCAGAAATACCAGGACTCTTAGAAATACCTCACGTTTCATCTCAAGAATACTGCTTTCCACTCCTCAAGATCACACTGACTCCCATCACAATGGCCTTTTCTCCCACATACACCAGCTTTCTCCCAAATACACGACATTTTCTCCCACATACACCCGTTTTCTCCCAAAGATGGGACATATTCTCCCAGAAATGCCAGCTTATTCTTTAAAAAACGGCCTTTTTTCCCCAAAATACCAGCCTTTTCCCTCTCTAGCATCTGTTTCCTCACCAATACCTGGCATTTTCTCCCAGAAACACCAGCTTTCTCACAGATACATCACCTTCCCCCCCCCACATCAGACCTCTTCTCCCAGAAATACCAGGACTCTGCTGAATATTTCCCATTTCCTCCGGAACATACAGCATTACACTCCGCAAGAGGACAGTTTCTTTCAGAAATGTGGCATTTTATCACAGATACACCATTTTTATGCCCAGTAGAGCTCCTTTTCTCCCAGAAATAGCACTGCTCTTAGGAAGAGCTCCCATTTTCTAACCAAAATGCTGCTTTACACTCCTCAAGATCACACTTACCCCCATCAAGATGGCAGTGTCACAGAAATACCAGCTTCTGCCCCCAAAATGGGACTTTGGCTCTCCAAAACAAGACATTTTCTCCCAGAAATACCAGGACACTTAGAAATACCTCACGTTTCATCTCAAGAATACTGCTTTCCACTCCTCAAGATCACACTGACTCCCATCACAATGGCCTTTTCTCCCACATACACCAGCTTTCTCCCAAATACACGACATTTTCTCCCACATACACCCGTTTTCTCCCAAAGATGGGACATATTCTCCCAGAAATGCCAGCTTATTCTTTAACAAACGGCCTTTTTTCCCCAAAATACCAGCCTTTTCCCTCTCTAGCATCTGTTTCCTCACCAATACCTGGCATTTTCTCCCAGAAACACCAGCTTTCTCACAGATACATCACCTTCCCCCCCCCACATCAGACCTCTTCTCCCAGAAATACCAGGACTCTGCTGAATATTTCCCATTTCCTCCGGAACATACAGCATTACACTCCGCAAGAGGACAGTTTCTTTCAGAAATGTGGCATTTTATCACAGATACACCATTTTTATGCCCAGTAGAGCTCCTTTTCTCCCAGAAATAGCACTGCTCTTAGGAAGAGCTCCCATTTTCTAACCAAAATGCTGCTTTACACTCCTCAAGATCACACTTACCCCCATCAAGATGGCAGTGTCAGAGAAATACCAGCTTCTGCCCCCAAAATGGGACTTTGGCTCTCCAAAACAAGACATTTTCTCCCAGAAATACCAGGACTCTTAGAAATACCTCACGTTTCATCTCAAGAATACTGCTTTCCACTCCTCAAGATCACACTGACTCCCATCACAATGGCCTTTTCTCCCACATACACCAGCTTTCTCCCAAATACACGACATTTTCTCCCACATACACCCGTTTTCTCCCAAAGATGGGACATATTCTCCCAGAAATGCCAGCTTATTCTTTAACAAACGGCCTTTTTTCCCCAAAATACCAGCCTTTTCCCTCTCTAGCATCTGTTTCCTCACCAATACCTGGCATTTTCTCCCAGAAACACCAGCTTTCTCACAGATACATCACCTTCCCCCCCCCACATCAGACCTCTTCTCCCAGAAATACCAGGACTCTGCTGAATATTTCCCATTTCCTCCGGAACATACAGCATTACACTCCGCAAGAGGACAGTTTCTTTCAGAAATGTGGCATTTTATCACAGATACACCATTTTTATGCCCAGTAGAGCTCCTTTTCTCCCAGAAATAGCACTGCTCTTAGGAAGAGCTCCCATTTTCTAACCAAAATGCTGCTTTACACTCCTCAAGATCACACTTACCCCCATCAAGATGGCAGTGTCACAGAAATACCAGCTTCTGCCCCCAAAATGGGACTTTGGCTCTCCAAAACAAGACATTTTCTCCCAGAAATACCAGGACTCTTAGAAATACCTCACGTTTCATCTCAAGAATACTGCTTTCCACTCCTCAAGATCACACTGACTCCCATCACAATGGCCTTTTCTCCCACATACACCAGCTTTCTCCCAAATACACGACATTTTCTCCCACATACACCCGTTTTCTCCCAAAGATGGGACATATTCTCCCAGAAATGCCAGCTTATTCTTTAACAAACGGCCTTTTTTTCCCCAAAATACCAGCCTTTTCCCTCTCTAGCATCTGTTTCCTCACCAATACCTGGCATTTTCTCCCAGAAACACCAGCTTTCTCACAGATACATCACCTTCCCCCCCCCCACATCAGACCTCTTCTCCCAGAAATACCAGGACTCTGCTGAATATTTCCCATTTCCTCCGGAACATACAGCATTACACTCCGCAAGAGGACAGTTTCTTTCAGAAATGTGGCATTTTATCACAGATACACCATTTTTATGCACAGTAGAGCTCCTTTTCTCCCAGAAATAGCACTGCTCTTAGGAAGAGCTCCCATTTTCTAACCAAAATGCTGCTTTACACTCCTCAAGATCACACTTACCCCCATCAAGATGGCAGTGTCACAGAAATACCAGCTTCTGCCCCCAAAATGGGACTTTGGCTCTCCAAAACAAGACATTTTCTCCCAGAAATACCAGGACTCTTAGAAATACCTCACGTTTCATCTCAAGAATACTGCTTTCCACTCCTCAAGATCACACTGACTCCCATCACAATGGCCTTTTCTCCCACATACACCAGCTTTCTCCCAAATACACGACATTTTCTCCCACATACACCCGTTTTCTCCCAAAGATGGGACATATTCTCCCAGAAATGCCAGCTTATTCTTTAACAAACGGCCTTTTTTCCCCAAAATACCAGCCTTTTCCCTCTCTAGCATCTGTTTCCTCACCAATACCTGGCATTTTCTCCCAGAAACACCAGCTTTCTCACAGATACATCACCTTCCCCCCCCCACATCAGACCTCTTCTCCCAGAAATACCAGGACTCTGCTGAATATTTCCCATTTCCTCCGGAACATACAGCATTACACTCCGCAAGAGGACAGTTTCTTTCAGAAATGTGGCATTTTATCACAGATACACCATTTTTATGCCCAGTAGAGCTCCTTTTCTCCCAGAAATAGCACTGCTCTTAGGAAGAGCTCCCATTTTCTAACCAAAATGCTGCTTTACACTCCTCAAGATCACACTTACCCCCATCAAGATGGCAGTGTCACAGAAATACCAGCTTCTGCCCCCAAAATGGGACTTTGGCTCTCCAAAACAAGACATTTTCTCCCAGAAATACCAGGACTCTTAGAAATACCTCACGTTTCATCTCAAGAATACTGCTTTCCACTCCTCAAGATCACACTGACTCCCATCACAATGGCCTTTTCTCCCACATACACCAGCTTTCTCCCAAATACACGACATTTTCTCCCACATACACCCGTTTTCTCCCAAAGATGGGACATATTCTCCCAGAAATGCCAGCTTATTCTTTAAAAAACAGCCTTTTTTCCCCAAAATACCAGCCTTTTCCCTCTCTAGCATCTGTTTCCTCACCAATACCTGGCATTTTCTCCCAGAAACACCAGCTTTCTCACAGATACATCACCTTCCACCCCCCACATCAGACCTCTTCTCCCAGAAATACCAGGACTCTGCTGAATATTTCCCATTTCCTCCGGAACATACAGCATTACACTCCGCAAGAGGACAGTTTCTTTCAGAAATGTGGCATTTTATCACAGATACACCATTTTTATGCCCAGTAGAGCTCCTTTTCTCCCAGAAATAGCACTGCTCTTAGGAAGAGCTCCCATTTTCTAACCAAAATGCTGCTTTACACTCCTCAAGATCACACTTACCCCCATCAAGATGGCAGTGTCACAGAAATACCAGCTTCTGCCCCCAAAATGGGACTTTGGCTCTCCAAAACAAGACATTTTCTCCCAGAAATACCAGGACTCTTAGAAATACCTCACGTTTCATCTCAAGAATACTGCTTTCCACTCCTCAAGATCACACTGACTCCCATCACAATGGCCTTTTCTCCCACATACACCAGCTTTCTCCCAAATACACGACATTTTCTCCCACATACACCCGTTTTCTCCCAAAGATGGGACATATTCTCCCAGAAATGCCAGCTTATTCTTTAAAAAACGGCCTTTTTTCCCCAAAATACCAGCCTTTTCCCTCTCTAGCATCTGTTTCCTCACCAATACCTGGCATTTTCTCCCAGAAACACCAGCTTTCTCACAGATACATCACCTTCCCCCCCCCACATCAGACCTCTTCTCCCAGAAATACCAGGACTCTGCTGAATATTTCCCATTTCCTCCGGAACATACAGCATTACACTCCGCAAGAGGACAGTTTCTTTCAGAAATGTGGCATTTTATCACAGATACACCATTTTTATGCCCAGTAGAGCTCCTTTTCTCCCAGAAATAGCACTGCTCTTAGGAAGAGCTCCCATTTTCTAACCAAAATGCTGCTTTACACTCCTCAAGATCACACTTACCCCCATCAAGATGGCAGTGTCACAGAAATACCAGCTTCTGCCCCCAAAATGGGACTTTGGCTCTCCAAAACAAGACATTTTCTCCCAGAAATACCAGGACTCTTAGAAATACCTCACGTTTCATCTCAAGAATACTGCTTTCCACTCCTCAAGATCACACTGACTCCCATCACAATGGCCTTTTCTCCCACATACACCAGCTTTCTCCCAAATACACGACATTTTCTCCCACATACACCCGTTTTCTCCCAAAGATGGGACATATTCTCCCAGAAATGCCAGCTTATTCTTTAAAAAACGGCCTTTTTTCCCCAAAATACCAGCCTTTTCCCTCTCTAGCATCTGTTTCCTCACCAATACCTGGCATTTTCTCCCAGAAACACCAGCTTTCTCACAGATACATCACCTTCCCCCCCCCACATCAGACCTCTTCTCCCAGAAATACCAGGACTCTGCTGAATATTTCCCATTTCCTCCGGAACATACAGCATTACACTCCGCAAGAGGACAGTTTCTTTCAGAAATGTGGCATTTTATCACAGATACACCATTTTTATGCCCAGTAGAGCTCCTTTTCTCCCAGAAATAGCACTGCTCTTAGGAAGAGCTCCCATTTTCTAACCAAAATGCTGCTTTACACTCCTCAAGATCACACTTACCCCCATCAAGATGGCAGTGTCACAGAAATACCAGCTTCTGCCCCCAAAATGGGACTTTGGCTCTCCAAAACAAGACATTTTCTCCCAGAAATACCAGGACTCTTAGAAATACCTCACGTTTCATCTCAAGAATACTGCTTTCCACTCCTCAAGATCACACTGACTCCCATCACAATGGCCTTTTCTCCCACATACACCAGCTTTCTCCCAAATACACGACATTTTCTCCCACATACACCCGTTTTCTCCCAAAGATGGGACATATTCTCCCAGAAATGCCAGCTTATTCTTTAACAAACGGCCTTTTTTCCCCAAAATACCAGCCTTTTCCCTCTCTAGCATCTGTTTCCTCACCAATACCTGGCATTTTCTCCCAGAAACACCAGCTTTCTCACAGATACATCACCTTCCCCCCCCCACATCAGACCTCTTCTCCCAGAAATACCAGGACTCTGCTGAATATTTCCCATTTCCTCCGGAACATACAGCATTACACTCCGCAAGAGGACAGTTTCTTTCAGAAATGTGGCATTTTATCACAGATACACCATTTTTATGCCCAGTAGAGCTCCTTTTCTCCCAGAAATAGCACTGCTCTTAGGAAGAGCTCCCATTTTCTAACCAAAATGCTGCTTTACACTCCTCAAGATCACACTTACCCCCATCAAGATGGCAGTGTCACAGAAATACCAGCTTCTGCCCCCAAAATGGGACTTTGGCTCTCCAAAACAAGACATTTTCTCCCAGAAATACCAGGACTCTTAGAAATACCTCACGTTTCATCTCAAGAATACTGCTTTCCACTCCTCAAGATCACACTGACTCCCATCACAATGGCCTTTTCTCCCACATACACCAGCTTTCTCCCAAATACACGACATTTTCTCCCACATACACCCGTTTTCTCCCAAAGATGGGACATATTCTCCCAGAAATGCCAGCTTATTCTTTAACAAACGGCCTTTTTTCCCCAAAATACCAGCCTTTTCCCTCTCTAGCATCTGTTTCCTCACCAATACCTGGCATTTTCTCCCAGAAACACCAGCTTTCTCACAGATACATCACCTTCCCCCCCCCACATCAGACCTCTTCTCCCAGAAATACCAGGACTCTGCTGAATATTTCCCATTTCCTCCGGAACATACAGCATTACACTCCGCAAGAGGACAGTTTCTTTCAGAAATGTGGCATTTTATCACAGATACACCATTTTTATGCCCAGTAGAGCTCCTTTTCTCCCAGAAATAGCACTGCTCTTAGGAAGAGCTCCCATTTTCTAACCAAAATGCTGCTTTACACTCCTCAAGATCACACTTACCCCCATCAAGATGGCAGTGTCACAGAAATACCAGCTTCTGCCCCCAAAATGGGACTTTGGCTCTCCAAAACAAGACATTTTCTCCCAGAAATACCAGGACTCTTAGAAATACCTCACGTTTCATCTCAAGAATACTGCTTTCCACTCCTCAAGATCACACTGACTCCCATCACAATGGCCTTTTCTCCCACATACACCAGCTTTCTCCCAAATACACGACATTTTCTCCCACATACACCCGTTTTCTCCCAAAGATGGGACATATTCTCCCAGAAATGCCAGCTTATTCTTTAAAAAACGGCCTTTTTTCCCCAAAATACCAGCCTTTTCCCTCTCTAGCATCTGTTTCCTCACCAATACCTGGCATTTTCTCCCAGAAACACCAGCTTTCTCACAGATACATCACCTTCCCCCCCCCACATCAGACCCTCTTCTCCCAGAAATACCAGGACTCTGCTGAATATTTCCCATTTCCTCCGGAACATACAGCATTACACTCCGCAAGAGGACAGTTTCTTTCAGAAATGTGGCATTTTATCACAGATACACCATTTTTATGCCCAGTAGAGCTCCTTTTCTCCCAGAAATAGCACTGCTCTTAGGAAGAGCTCCCATTTTCTAACCAAAATGCTGCTTTACACTCCTCAAGATCACACTTACCCCCATCAAGATGGCAGTGTCACAGAAATACCAGCTTCTGCCCCCAAAATGGGACTTTGGCTCTCCAAAACAAGACATTTTCTCCCAGAAATACCAGGACTCTTAGAAATACCTCACGTTTCATCTCAAGAATACTGCTTTCCACTCCTCAAGATCACACTGACTCCCATCACAATGGCCTTTTCTCCCACATACACCAGCTTTCTCCCAAATACACGACATTTTCTCCCACATACACCCGTTTTCTCCCAAAGATGGGACATATTCTCCCAGAAATGCCAGCTTATTCTTTAAAAAACGGCCTTTTTTTCCCAAAATACCAGCTTTCTCACAAACACCTGTCATTTTCCAACCAAGTCTGCTACTATCTCCCAGAAACAGCCGGTTTCCTAGAAGTACCTGACGTTTGCTCTCCCAAATACTACTTGACACTCCTCCAGAGGACATTGTCTCCCCTATTTACCACGTTGTCTCCCCAAGAGACCACTTGGCACACCAAAAAGACCACCGTTGCTCTCCAGTACAAGATCTTCTTTCCCACCGGTTCCCACTTTTCTCCCCCAGCTATGTCATTTCCTCCCAGAAATGCCACTTTTCCCTTGGAAATTTCACCTTCTCTTCCAAAAAGAGGAGATTTGCTCCCAGAAATACCCCTTCTCTTACAACTGCCACACGCTTTCTCCCCAAAAAGCCTCCATGACAATGCCAAATGGGACACTTGCAGCCAAGAAGAGGACACCTTCTCTCAGAAAGACCACTTTTCTCCCCAAGAGAGGAGATTTTCTCCCAATTGGATGACATTTGCTGTAAGAAAGACCTGTTTTCTTCCCTCAAGAGGACATTGTCTTTCCCACTGAGGACATTTTCTCCCAGAAGTGCCGCTACTCTGTGAAACACCTCCATTTCCTCCCAAATCTACTCCATGACACGCCTCAGGATGACACTTACTCCCCGATTTGGGGCATTTTCTCCCAGAAATACCACTTCTCTCCCAAAGGGATGGCCTTTTCCCTCTCTAGCATCTGTTTCCTCACCAATACCTGGCATTTTCTCCCAGAAACACCAGCTTTCTCACAGATACATCACCTTCCCCTCCCCCACATCAGACCTCTTCTCCCAGAAATACCAGGACTCTGCTGAATATTTCCCATTTCCTCCGGAACATACAGCATTACACTCCGCAAGAGGACAGTTTCTTTCAGAAATGTGGCATTTTATCACAGATACACCATTTTTATGCCCAGTAGAGCTCCTTTTCTCCCAGAAATAGCACTGCTCTTAGGAAGAGCTCCCATTTTCTAACCAAAATGCTGCTTTACACTCCTCAAGATCACACTTACCCCCATCAAGATGGCAGTGTCACAGAAATACCAGCTTCTGCCCCCAAAATGGGACTTTGGCTCTCCAAAACAAGACATTTTCTCCCAGAAATACCAGGACTCTTAGAAATACCTCACGTTTCATCTCAAGAATACTGCTTTCCACTCCTCAAGATCACACTGACTCCCATCACAATGGCCTTTTCTCCCACATACACCAGCTTTCTCCCAAATACACGACATTTTCTCCCACATACACCCGTTTTCTCCCAAAGATGGGACATATTCTCCCAGAAATGCCAGCTTATTCTTTAAAAAACGGCCTTTTTTCCCCAAAATACCAGCCTTTTCCCTCTCTAGCATCTGTTTCCTCACCAATACCTGGCATTTTCTCCCAGAAACACCAGCTTTCTCACAGATACATCACCTTCCCCCCCCCCACATCAGACCTCTTCTCCCAGAAATACCAGGACTCTGCTGAATATTTCCCATTTCCTCCGGAACATACAGCATTACACTCCGCAAGAGGACAGTTTCTTTCAGAAATGTGGCATTTTATCACAGATACACCATTTTTATGCCCAGTAGAGCTCCTTTTCTCCCAGAAATAGCACTGCTCTTAGGAAGAGCTCCCATTTTCTAACCAAAATGCTGCTTTACACTCCTCAAGATCACACTTACCCCCATCAAGATGGCAGTGTCACAGAAATACCAGCTTCTGCCCCCAAAATGGGACTTTGGCTCTCCAAAACAAGACATTTTCTCCCAGAAATACCAGGACTCTTAGAAATACCTCACGTTTCATCTCAAGAATACTGCTTTCCACTCCTCAAGATCACACTGACTCCCATCACAATGGCCTTTTCTCCCACATACACCAGCTTTCTCCCAAATACACGACATTTTCTCCCACATACACCCGTTTTCTCCCAAAGATGGGACATATTCTCCCAGAAATGCCAGCTTATTCTTTAAAAAACGGCCTTTTTTTCCCAAAATACCAGCTTTCTCACAAACACCTGTCATTTTCCAACCAAGTCTGCTACTATCTCCCAGAAACAGCCGGTTTCCTAGAAGTACCTGACGTTTGCTCTCCCAAATACTACTTGACACTCCTCCAGAGGACATTGTCTCCCCTATTTACCACGTTGTCTCCCCAAGAGACCACTTGGCACACCAAAAAGACCACCGTTGCTCTCCAGTACAAGATCTTCTTTCCCACCGGTTCCCACTTTTCTCCCCCAGCTATGTCATTTCCTCCCAGAAATGCCACTTTTCCCTTGGAAATTTCACCTTCTCTTCCAAAAAGAGGAGATTTGCTCCCAGAAATACCCCTTCTCTTACAACTGCCACACGCTTTCTCCCCAAAAAGCCTCCATGACAATGCCAAATGGGACACTTGCAGCCAAGAAGAGGACACCTTCTCTCAGAAAGACCACTTTTCTCCCCAAGAGAGGAGATTTTCTCCCAATTGGATGACATTTGCTGTAAGAAAGACCTGTTTTCTTCCCTCAAGAGGACATTGTCTTTCCCACTGAGGACATTTTCTCCCAGAAGTGCCGCTACTCTGTGAAACACCTCAATTTCCTCCCAAATCTACTCCATGACACGCCTCAGGATGACACTTACTCCCCGATTTGGGGCATTTTCTCCCAGAAATACCACTTCTCTCCCAAAGGGATGGCCTTTTCCCTCTCTAGCATCTGTTTCCTCACCAATACCTGGCATTTTCTCCCAGAAACACCAGCTTTCTCACAGATACATCACCTTCCCCCCCCCACATCAGACCTCTTCTCCCAGAAATACCAGGACTCTGCTGAATATTTCCCATTTCCTCCGGAACATACAGCATTACACTCCGCAAGAGGACAGTTTCTTTCAGAAATGTGGCATTTTATCACAGATACACCATTTTTATGCCCAGTAGAGCTCCTTTTCTCCCAGAAATAGCACTGCTCTTAGGAAGAGCTCCCATTTTCTAACCAAAATGCTGCTTTACACTCCTCAAGATCACACTTACCCCCATCAAGATGGCAGTGTCACAGAAATACCAGCTTCTGCCCCCAAAATGGGACTTTGGCTCTCCAAAACAAGACATTTTCTCCCAGAAATACCAGGACTCTTAGAAATACCTCACGTTTCATCTCAAGAATACTGCTTTCCACTCCTCAAGATCACACTGACTCCCATCACAATGGCCTTTTCTCCCACATACACCAGCTTTCTCCCAAATACACGACATTTTCTCCCACATACACCCGTTTTCTCCCAAAGATGGGACATATTCTCCCAGAAATGCCAGCTTATTCTTTAAAAAACGGCCTTTTTTCCCCAAAATACCAGCCTTTTCCCTCTCTAGCATCTGTTTCCTCACCAATACCTGGCATTTTCTCCCAGAAACACCAGCTTTCTCACAGATACATCACCTTCCCCCCCCCCACATCAGACCTCTTCTCCCAGAAATACCAGGACTCTGCTGAATATTTCCCATTTCCTCCGGAACATACAGCATTACACTCCGCAAGAGGACAGTTTCTTTCAGAAATGTGGCATTTTATCACAGATACACCATTTTTATGCCCAGTAGAGCTCCTTTTCTCCCAGAAATAGCACTGCTCTTAGGAAGAGCTCCCATTTTCTAACCAAAATGCTGCTTTACACTCCTCAAGATCACACTTACCCCCATCAAGATGGCAGTGTCACAGAAATACCAGCTTCTGCCCCCAAAATGGGACTTTGGCTCTCCAAAACAAGACATTTTCTCCCAGAAATACCAGGACTCTTAGAAATACCTCACGTTTCATCTCAAGAATACTGCTTTCCACTCCTCAAGATCACACTGACTCCCATCACAATGGCCTTTTCTCCCACATACACCAGCTTTCTCCCAAATACACGACATTTTCTCCCACATACACCCGTTTTCTCCCAAAGATGGGACATATTCTCCCAGAAATGCCAGCTTATTCTTTAAAAAACGGCCTTTTTTTCCCAAAATACCAGCTTTCTCACAAACACCTGTCATTTTCCAACCAAGTCTGCTACTATCTCCCAGAAACAGCCGGTTTCCTAGAAGTACCTGACGTTTGCTCTCCCAAATACTACTTGACACTCCTCCAGAGGACATTGTCTCCCCTATTTACCACGTTGTCTCCCCAAGAGACCACTTGGCACACCAAAAAGACCACCGTTGCTCTCCAGTACAAGATCTTCTTTCCCACCGGTTCCCACTTTTCTCCCCCAGCTATGTCATTTCCTCCCAGAAATGCCACTTTTCCCTTGGAAATTTCACCTTCTCTTCCAAAAAGAGGAGATTTGCTCCCAGAAATACCCCTTCTCTTACAACTGCCACACGCTTTCTCCCCAAAAAGCCTCCATGACAATGCCAAATGGGACACTTGCAGCCAAGAAGAGGACACCTTCTCTCAGAAAGACCACTTTTCTCCCCAAGAGAGGAGATTTTCTCCCAATTGGATGACATTTGCTGTAAGAAAGACCTGTTTTCTTCCCTCAAGAGGACATTGTCTTTCCCACTGAGGACATTTTCTCCCAGAAGTGCCGCTACTCTGTGAAACACCTCCATTTCCTCCCAAATCTACTCCATGACACGCCTCAGGATGACACTTACTCCCCGATTTGGGGCATTTTCTCCCAGAAATACCACTTCTCTCCCAAAGGGATGGCCTTTTCCCTCTCTAGCATCTGTTTCCTCACCAATACCTGGCATTTTCTCCCAGAAACACCAGCTTTCTCACAGATACATCACCTTCCCCTCCCCCACATCAGACCTCTTCTCCCAGAAATACCAGGACTCTGCTGAATATTTCCCATTTCCTCCGGAACATACAGCATTACACTCCGCAAGAGGACAGTTTCTTTCAGAAATGTGGCATTTTATCACAGATACACCATTTTTATGCCCAGTAGAGCTCCTTTTCTCCCAGAAATAGCACTGCTCTTAGGAAGAGCTCCCATTTTCTAACCAAAATGCTGCTTTACACTCCTCAAGATCACACTTACCCCCATCAAGATGGCAGTGTCACAGAAATACCAGCTTCTGCCCCCAAAATGGGACTTTGGCTCTCCAAAACAAGACATTTTCTCCCAGAAATACCAGGACTCTTAGAAATACCTCACGTTTCATCTCAAGAATACTGCTTTCCACTCCTCAAGATCACACTGACTCCCATCACAATGGCCTTTTCTCCCACATACACCAGCTTTCTCCCAAATACACGACATTTTCTCCCACATACACCCGTTTTCTCCCAAAGATGGGACATATTCTCCCAGAAATGCCAGCTTATTCTTTAACAAACGGCCTTTTTTCCCCAAAATACCAGCCTTTTCCCTCTCTAGCATCTGTTTCCTCACCAATACCTGGCATTTTCTCCCAGAAACACCAGCTTTCTCACAGATACATCACCTTCCCCCCCCCCACATCAGACCTCTTCTCCCAGAAATACCAGGACTCTGCTGAATATTTCCCATTTCCTCCGGAACATACAGCATTACACTCCGCAAGAGGACAGTTTCTTTCAGAAATGTGGCATTTTATCACAGATACACCATTTTTATGCCCAGTAGAGCTCCTTTTCTCCCAGAAATAGCACTGCTCTTAGGAAGAGCTCCCATTTTCTAACCAAAATGCTGCTTTACACTCCTCAAGATCACACTTACCCCCATCAAGATGGCAGTGTCACAGAAATACCAGCTTCTGCCCCCAAAATGGGACTTTGGCTCTCCAAAACAAGACATTTTCTCCCAGAAATACCAGGACTCTTAGAAATACCTCACGTTTCATCTCAAGAATACTGCTTTCCACTCCTCAAGATCACACTGACTCCCATCACAATGGCCTTTTCTCCCACATACACCAGCTTTCTCCCAAATACACGACATTTTCTCCCACATACACCCGTTTTCTCCCAAAGATGGGACATATTCTCCCAGAAATGCCAGCTTATTCTTTAAAAAACGGCCTTTTTTTCCCAAAATACCAGCTTTCTCACAAACACCTGTCATTTTCCAACCAAGTCTGCTACTATCTCCCAGAAACAGCCGGTTTCCTAGAAGTACCTGACGTTTGCTCTCCCAAATACTACTTGACACTCCTCCAGAGGACATTGTCTCCCCTATTTACCACGTTGTCTCCCCAAGAGACCACTTGGCACACCAAAAAGACCACCGTTGCTCTCCAGTACAAGATCTTCTTTCCCACCGGTTCCCACTTTTCTCCCCCAGCTATGTCATTTCCTCCCAGAAATGCCACTTTTCCCTTGGAAATTTCACCTTCTCTTCCAAAAAGAGGAGATTTGCTCCCAGAAATACCCCTTCTCTTACAACTGCCACACGCTTTCTCCCCAAAAAGCCTCCATGACAATGCCAAATGGGACACTTGCAGCCAAGAAGAGGACACCTTCTCTCAGAAAGACCACTTTTCTCCCCAAGAGAGGAGATTTTCTCCCAATTGGATGACATTTGCTGTAAGAAAGACCTGTTTTCTTCCCTCAAGAGGACATTGTCTTTCCCACTGAGGACATTTTCTCCCAGAAGTGCCGCTACTCTGTGAAACACCTCCATTTCCTCCCAAATCTACTCCATGACACGCCTCAGGATGACACTTACTCCCCGATTTGGGGCATTTTCTCCCAGAAATACCACTTCTCTCCCAAAGGGATGGCCTTTTCCCTCTCTAGCATCTGTTTCCTCACCAATACCTGGCATTTTCTCCCAGAAACACCAGCTTTCTCACAGATACATCACCTTCCCCCCCCCACATCAGACCTCTTCTCCCAGAAATACCAGGACTCTGCTGAATATTTCCCATTTCCTCCGGAACATACAGCATTACACTCCGCAAGAGGACAGTTTCTTTCAGAAATGTGGCATTTTATCACAGATACACCATTTTTATGCCCAGTAGAGCTCCTTTTCTCCCAGAAATAGCACTGCTCTTAGGAAGAGCTCCCATTTTCTAACCAAAATGCTGCTTTACACTCCTCAAGATCACACTTACCCCCATCAAGATGGCAGTGTCAGAGAAATACCAGCTTCTGCCCCCAAAATGGGACTTTGGCTCTCCAAAACAAGACATTTTCTCCCAGAAATACCAGGACTCTTAGAAATACCTCACGTTTCATCTCAAGAATACTGCTTTCCACTCCTCAAGATCACACTGACTCCCATCACAATGGCCTTTTCTCCCACATACACCAGCTTTCTCCCAAATACACGACATTTTCTCCCACATACACCCGTTTTCTCCCAAAGATGGGACATATTCTCCCAGAAATGCCAGCTTATTCTTTAACAAACGGCCTTTTTTCCCCAAAATACCAGCCTTTTCCCTCTCTAGCATCTGTTTCCTCACCAATACCTGGCATTTTCTCCCAGAAACACCAGCTTTCTCACAGATACATCACCTTCCCCCCCACATCAGACCTCTTCTCCCAGAAATACCAGGACTCTGCTGAATATTTCCCATTTCCTCCGGAACATACAGCATTACACTCCGCAAGAGGACAGTTTCTTTCAGAAATGTGGCATTTTATCACAGATACACCATTTTTATGCCCAGTAGAGCTCCTTTTCTCCCAGAAATAGCACTGCTCTTAGGAAGAGCTCCCATTTTCTAACCAAAATGCTGCTTTACACTCCTCAAGATCACACTTACCCCCATCAAGATGGCAGTGTCAGAGAAATACCAGCTTCTGCCCCCAAAATGGGACTTTGGCTCTCCAAAACAAGACATTTTCTCCCAGAAATACCAGGACTCTTAGAAATACCTCACGTTTCATCTCAAGAATACTGCTTTCCACTCCTCAAGATCACACTGACTCCCATCACAATGGCCTTTTCTCCCACATACACCAGCTTTCTCCCAAATACACGACATTTTCTCCCACATACACCCGTTTTCTCCCAAAGATGGGACATATTCTCCCAGAAATGCCAGCTTATTCTTTAAAAAACGGCCTTTTTTCCCCAAAATACCAGCCTTTTCCCTCTCTAGCATCTGTTTCCTCACCAATACCTGGCATTTTCTCCCAGAAACACCAGCTTTCTCACAGATACATCACCTTCCCCCCCCCACATCAGACCTCTTCTCCCAGAAATACCAGGACTCTGCTGAATATTTCCCATTTCCTCCGGAACATACAGCATTACACTCCGCAAGAGGACAGTTTCTTTCAGAAATGTGGCATTTTATCACAGATACACCATTTTTATGCCCAGTAGAGCTCCTTTTCTCCCAGAAATAGCACTGCTCTTAGGAAGAGCTCCCATTTTCTAACCAAAATGCTGCTTTACACTCCTCAAGATCACACTTACCCCCATCAAGATGGCAGTGTCACAGAAATACCAGCTTCTGCCCCCAAAATGGGACTTTGGCTCTCCAAAACAAGACATTTTCTCCCAGAAATACCAGGACTCTTAGAAATACCTCACGTTTCATCTCAAGAATACTGCTTTCCACTCCTCAAGATCACACTGACTCCCATCACAATGGCCTTTTCTCCCACATACACCAGCTTTCTCCCAAATACACGACATTTTCTCCCACATACACCCGTTTTCTCCCAAAGATGGGACATATTCTCCCAGAAATGCCAGCTTATTCTTTAACAAACGGCCTTTTTTCCCCAAAATACCAGCCTTTTCCCTCTCTAGCATCTGTTTCCTCACCAATACCTGGCATTTTCTCCCAGAAACACCAGCTTTCTCACAGATACATCACCTTCCCCCCCCCCACATCAGACCTCTTCTCCCAGAAATACCAGGACTCTGCTGAATATTTCCCATTTCCTCCGGAACATACAGCATTACACTCCGCAAGAGGACAGTTTCTTTCAGAAATGTGGCATTTTATCACAGATACACCATTTTTATGCCCAGTAGAGCTCCTTTTCTCCCAGAAATAGCACTGCTCTTAGGAAGAGCTCCCATTTTCTAACCAAAATGCTGCTTTACACTCCTCAAGATCACACTTACCCCCATCAAGATGGCAGTGTCACAGAAATACCAGCTTCTGCCCCCAAAATGGGACTTTGGCTCTCCAAAACAAGACATTTTCTCCCAGAAATACCAGGACTCTTAGAAATACCTCACGTTTCATCTCAAGAATACTGCTTTCCACTCCTCAAGATCACACTGACTCCCATCACAATGGCCTTTTCTCCCACATACACCAGCTTTCTCCCAAATACACGACATTTTCTCCCACATACACCCGTTTTCTCCCAAAGATGGGACATATTCTCCCAGAAATGCCAGCTTATTCTTTAAAAAACGGCCTTTTTTCCCCAAAATACCAGCCTTTTCCCTCTCTAGCATCTGTTTCCTCACCAATACCTGGCATTTTCTCCCAGAAACACCAGCTTTCTCACAGATACATCACCTTCCCCCCCCCACATCAGACCTCTTCTCCCAGAAATACCAGGACTCTGCTGAATATTTCCCATTTCCTCCGGAACATACAGCATTACACTCCGCAAGAGGACAGTTTCTTTCAGAAATGTGGCATTTTATCACAGATACACCATTTTTATGCCCAGTAGAGCTCCTTTTCTCCCAGAAATAGCACTGCTCTTAGGAAGAGCTCCCATTTTCTAACCAAAATGCTGCTTTACACTCCTCAAGATCACACTTACCCCCATCAAGATGGCAGTGTCACAGAAATACCAGCTTCTGCCCCCAAAATGGGACTTTGGCTCTCCAAAACAAGACATTTTCTCCCAGAAATACCAGGACTCTTAGAAATACCTCACGTTTCATCTCAAGAATACTGCTTTCCACTCCTCAAGATCACACTGACTCCCATCACAATGGCCTTTTCTCCCACATACACCAGCTTTCTCCCAAATACACGACATTTTCTCCCACATACACCCGTTTTCTCCCAAAGATGGGACATATTCTCCCAGAAATGCCAGCTTATTCTTTAAAAAACGGCCTTTTTTTCCCAAAATACCAGCTTTCTCACAAACACCTGTCATTTTCCAACCAAGTCTGCTACTATCTCCCAGAAACAGCCGGTTTCCTAGAAGTACCTGACGTTTGCTCTCCCAAATACTACTTGACACTCCTCCAGAGGACATTGTCTCCCCTATTTACCACGTTGTCTCCCCAAGAGACCACTTGGCACACCAAAAAGACCACCGTTGCTCTCCAGTACAAGATCTTCTTTCCCACCGGTTCCCACTTTTCTCCCCCAGCTATGTCATTTCCTCCCAAAAATGCCACTTTTCCCTTGGAAATTTCACCTTCTCTTCCAAAAAGAGGAGATTTGCTCCCAGAAATACCCCTTCTCTTACAACTGCCACACGCTTTCTCCCCAAAAAGCCTCCATGACAATGCCAAATGGGACACTTGCAGCCAAGAAGAGGACACCTTCTCTCAGAAAGACCACTTTTCTCCCCAAGAGAGGAGATTTTCTCCCAATTGGATGACATTTGCTGTAAGAAAGACCTGTTTTCTTCCCTCAAGAGGACATTGTCTTTCCCACTGAGGACATTTTCTCCCAGAAGTGCCGCTACTCTGTGAAACACCTCCATTTCCTCCCAAATCTACTCCATGACACGCCTCAGGATGACACTTACTCCCCGATTTGGGGCATTTTCTCCCAGAAATACCACTTCTCTCCCAAAGGGATGGCCTTTTCCCTCTCTAGCATCTGTTTCCTCACCAATACCTGGCATTTTCTCCCAGAAACACCAGCTTTCTCACAGATACATCACCTTCCCCCCCCCACATCAGACCTCTTCTCCCAGAAATACCAGGACTCTGCTGAATATTTCCCATTTCCTCCGGAACATACAGCATTACACTCCGCAAGAGGACAGTTTCTTTCAGAAATGTGGCATTTTATCACAGATACACCATTTTTATGCCCAGTAGAGCTCCTTTTCTCCCAGAAATAGCACTGCTCTTAGGAAGAGCTCCCATTTTCTAACCAAAATGCTGCTTTACACTCCTCAAGATCACACTTACCCCCATCAAGATGGCAGTGTCAGAGAAATACCAGCTTCTGCCCCCAAAATGGGACTTTGGCTCTCCAAAACAAGACATTTTCTCCCAGAAATACCAGGACTCTTAGAAATACCTCACGTTTCATCTCAAGAATACTGCTTTCCACTCCTCAAGATCACACTGACTCCCATCACAATGGCCTTTTCTCCCACATACACCAGCTTTCTCCCAAATACACGACATTTTCTCCCACATACACCCGTTTTCTCCCAAAGATGGGACATATTCTCCCAGAAATGCCAGCTTATTCTTTAACAAACGGCCTTTTTTCCCCAAAATACCAGCCTTTTCCCTCTCTAGCATCTGTTTCCTCACCAATACCTGGCATTTTCTCCCAGAAACACCAGCTTTCTCACAGATACATCACCTTCCCCCCCCCACATCAGACCTCTTCTCCCAGAAATACCAGGACTCTGCTGAATATTTCCCATTTCCTCCGGAACATACAGCATTACACTCCGCAAGAGGACAGTTTCTTTCAGAAATGTGGCATTTTATCACAGATACACCATTTTTATGCCCAGTAGAGCTCCTTTTCTCCCAGAAATAGCACTGCTCTTAGGAAGAGCTCCCATTTTCTAACCAAAATGCTGCTTTACACTCCTCAAGATCACACTTACCCCCATCAAGATGGCAGTGTCACAGAAATACCAGCTTCTGCCCCCAAAATGGGACTTTGGCTCTCCAAAACAAGACATTTTCTCCCAGAAATACCAGGACTCTTAGAAATACCTCACGTTTCATCTCAAGAATACTGCTTTCCACTCCTCAAGATCACACTGACTCCCATCACAATGGCCTTTTCTCCCACATACACCAGCTTTCTCCCAAATACACGACATTTTCTCCCACATACACCCGTTTTCTCCCAAAGATGGGACATATTCTCCCAGAAATGCCAGCTTATTCTTTAAAAAACGGCCTTTTTTCCCCAAAATACCAGCCTTTTCCCTCTCTAGCATCTGTTTCCTCACCAATACCTGGCATTTTCTCCCAGAAACACCAGCTTTCTCACAGATACATCACCTTCCCCCCCCCACATCAGACCTCTTCTCCCAGAAATACCAGGACTCTGCTGAATATTTCCCATTTCCTCCGGAACATACAGCATTACACTCCGCAAGAGGACAGTTTCTTTCAGAAATGTGGCATTTTATCACAGATACACCATTTTTATGCCCAGTAGAGCTCCTTTTCTCCCAGAAATAGCACTGCTCTTAGGAAGAGCTCCCATTTTCTAACCAAAATGCTGCTTTACACTCCTCAAGATCACACTTACCCCCATCAAGATGGCAGTGTCACAGAAATACCAGCTTCTGCCCCCAAAATGGGACTTTGGCTCTCCAAAACAAGACATTTTCTCCCAGAAATACCAGGACTCTTAGAAATACCTCACGTTTCATCTCAAGAATACTGCTTTCCACTCCTCAAGATCACACTGACTCCCATCACAATGGCCTTTTCTCCCACATACACCAGCTTTCTCCCAAATACACGACATTTTCTCCCACATACACCCGTTTTCTCCCAAAGATGGGACATATTCTCCCAGAAATGCCAGCTTATTCTTTAAAAAACGGCCTTTTTTCCCCAAAATACCAGCCTTTTCCCTCTCTAGCATCTGTTTCCTCACCAATACCTGGCATTTTCTCCCAGAAACACCAGCTTTCTCACAGATACATCACCTTCCCCCCCCCACATCAGACCTCTTCTCCCAGAAATACCAGGACTCTGCTGAATATTTCCCATTTCCTCCGGAACATACAGCATTACACTCCGCAAGAGGACAGTTTCTTTCAGAAATGTGGCATTTTATCACAGATACACCATTTTTATGCCCAGTAGAGCTCCTTTTCTCCCAGAAATAGCACTGCTCTTAGGAAGAGCTCCCATTTTCTAACCAAAATGCTGCTTTACACTCCTCAAGATCACACTTACCCCCATCAAGATGGCAGTGTCACAGAAATACCAGCTTCTGCCCCCAAAATGGGACTTTGGCTCTCCAAAACAAGACATTTTCTCCCAGAAATACCAGGACTCTTAGAAATACCTCACGTTTCATCTCAAGAATACTGCTTTCCACTCCTCAAGATCACACTGACTCCCATCACAATGGCCTTTTCTCCCACATACACCAGCTTTCTCCCAAATACACGACATTTTCTCCCACATACACCCGTTTTCTCCCAAAGATGGGACATATTCTCCCAGAAATGCCAGCTTATTCTTTAAAAAACGGCCTTTTTTCCCCAAAATACCAGCTTTCTCACAAACACCTGTCATTTTCCAACCAAGTCTGCTACTATCTCCCAGAAACAGCCGGTTTCCTAGAAGTACCTGACGTTTGCTCTCCCAAATACTACTTGACACTCCTCCAGAGGACATTGTCTCCCCTATTTACCACGTTGTCTCCCCAAGAGACCACTTGGCACACCAAAAAGACCACCGTTGCTCTCCAGTACAAGATCTTCTTTCCCACCGGTTCCCACTTTTCTCCCCCAGCTATGTCATTTCCTCCCAGAAATGCCACTTTTCCCTTGGAAATTTCACCTTCTCTTCCAAAAAGAGGAGATTTGCTCCCAGAAATACCCCTTCTCTTACAACTGCCACACGCTTTCTCCCCAAAAAGCCTCCATGACAATGCCAAATGGGACACTTGCAGCCAAGAAGAGGACACCTTCTCTCAGAAAGACCACTTTTCTCCCCAAGAGAGGAGATTTTCTCCCAATTGGATGACATTTGCTGTAAGAAAGACCTGTTTTCTTCCCTCAAGAGGACATTGTCTTTCCCACTGAGGACATTTTCTCCCAGAAGTGCCGCTACTCTGTGAAACACCTCCATTTCCTCCCAAATCTACTCCATGACACGCCTCAGGATGACACTTACTCCCAGATTTGGGGCATTTTCTCCCAGAAATACCACTTCTCTCCCAAAGGGATGGCCTTTTCCCTCTCTAGCATCTGTTTCCTCACCAATACCTGGCATTTTCTCCCAGAAACACCAGCTTTCTCACAGATACATCACCTTCCCCCCCCCACATCAGACCTCTTCTCCCAGAAATACCAGGACTCTGCTGAATATTTCCCATTTCCTCCGGAACATACAGCATTACACTCCGCAAGAGGACAGTTTCTTTCAGAAATGTGGCATTTTATCACAGATACACCATTTTTATGCCCAGTAGAGCTCCTTTTCTCCCAGAAATAGCACTGCTCTTAGGAAGAGCTCCCATTTTCTAACCAAAATGCTGCTTTACACTCCTCAAGATCACACTTACCCCCATCAAGATGGCAGTGTCACAGAAATACCAGCTTCTGCCCCCAAAATGGGACTTTGGCTCTCCAAAACAAGACATTTTCTCCCAGAAATACCAGGACTCTTAGAAATACCTCACGTTTCATCTCAAGAATACTGCTTTCCACTCCTCAAGATCACACTGACTCCCATCACAATGGCCTTTTCTCCCACATACACCAGCTTTCTCCCAAATACACGACATTTTCTCCCACATACACCCGTTTTCTCCCAAAGATGGGACATATTCTCCCAGAAATGCCAGCTTATTCTTTAAAAAACGGCCTTTTTTCCCCAAAATACCAGCCTTTTCCCTCTCTAGCATCTGTTTCCTCACCAATACCTGGCATTTTCTCCCAGAAACACCAGCTTTCTCACAGATACATCACCTTCCCCCCCCCCACATCAGACCTCTTCTCCCAGAAATACCAGGACTCTGCTGAATATTTCCCATTTCCTCCGGAACATACAGCATTACACTCCGCAAGAGGACAGTTTCTTTCAGAAATGTGGCATTTTATCACAGATACACCATTTTTATGCCCAGTAGAGCTCCTTTTCTCCCAGAAATAGCACTGCTCTTAGGAAGAGCTCCCATTTTCTAACCAAAATGCTGCTTTACACTCCTCAAGATCACACTTACCCCCATCAAGATGGCAGTGTCACAGAAATACCAGCTTCTGCCCCCAAAATGGGACTTTGGCTCTCCAAAACAAGACATTTTCTCCCAGAAATACCAGGACTCTTAGAAATACCTCACGTTTCATCTCAAGAATACTGCTTTCCACTCCTCAAGATCACACTGACTCCCATCACAATGGCCTTTTCTCCCACATACACCAGCTTTCTCCCAAATACACGACATTTTCTCCCACATACACCCGTTTTCTCCCAAAGATGGGACATATTCTCCCAGAAATGCCAGCTTATTCTTTAAAAAACGGCCTTTTTTTCCCAAAATACCAGCTTTCTCACAAACACCTGTCATTTTCCAACCAAGTCTGCTACTATCTCCCAGAAACAGCCGGTTTCCTAGAAGTACCTGACGTTTGCTCTCCCAAATACTACTTGACACTCCTCCAGAGGACATTGTCTCCCCTATTTACCACGTTGTCTCCCCAAGAGACCACTTGGCACACCAAAAAGACCACCGTTGCTCTCCAGTACAAGATCTTCTTTCCCACCGGTTCCCACTTTTCTCCCCCAGCTATGTCATTTCCTCCCAGAAATGCCACTTTTCCCTTGGAAATTTCACCTTCTCTTCCAAAAAGAGGAGATTTGCTCCCAGAAATACCCCTTCTCTTACAACTGCCACACGCTTTCTCCCCAAAAAGCCTCCATGACAATGCCAAATGGGACACTTGCAGCCAAGAAGAGGACACCTTCTCTCAGAAAGACCACTTTTCTCCCCAAGAGAGGAGATTTTCTCCCAATTGGATGACATTTGCTGTAAGAAAGACCTGTTTTCTTCCCTCAAGAGGACATTGTCTTTCCCACTGAGGACATTTTCTCCCAGAAGTGCCGCTACTCTGTGAAACACCTCCATTTCCTCCCAAATCTACTCCATGACACGCCTCAGGATGACACTTACTCCCCGATTTGGGGCATTTTCTCCCAGAAATACCACTTCTCTCCCAAAGGGATGGCCTTTTCCCTCTCTAGCATCTGTTTCCTCACCAATACCTGGCATTTTCTCCCAGAAACACCAGCTTTCTCACAGATACATCACCTTCCCCCCCCCACATCAGACCTCTTCTCCCAGAAATACCAGGACTCTGCTGAATATTTCCCATTTCCTCCGGAACATACAGCATTACACTCCGCAAGAGGACAGTTTCTTTCAGAAATGTGGCATTTTATCACAGATACACCATTTTTATGCCCAGTAGAGCTCCTTTTCTCCCAGAAATAGCACTGCTCTTAGGAAGAGCTCCCATTTTCTAACCAAAATGCTGCTTTACACTCCTCAAGATCACACTTACCCCCATCAAGATGGCAGTGTCACAGAAATACCAGCTTCTGCCCCCAAAATGGGACTTTGGCTCTCCAAAACAAGACATTTTCTCCCAGAAATACCAGGACTCTTAGAAATACCTCACGTTTCATCTCAAGAATACTGCTTTCCACTCCTCAAGATCACACTGACTCCCATCACAATGGCCTTTTCTCCCACATACACCAGCTTTCTCCCAAATACACGACATTTTCTCCCACATACACCCGTTTTCTCCCAAAGATGGGACATATTCTCCCAGAAATGCCAGCTTATTCTTTAACAAACGGCCTTTTTTCCCCAAAATACCAGCCTTTTCCCTCTCTAGCATCTGTTTCCTCACCAATACCTGGCATTTTCTCCCAGAAACACCAGCTTTCTCACAGATACATCACCTTCCCCCCCCCACATCAGACCTCTTCTCCCAGAAATACCAGGACTCTGCTGAATATTTCCCATTTCCTCCGGAACATACAGCATTACACTCCGCAAGAGGACAGTTTCTTTCAGAAATGTGGCATTTTATCACAGATACACCATTTTTATGCCCAGTAGAGCTCCTTTTCTCCCAGAAATAGCACTGCTCTTAGGAAGAGCTCCCATTTTCTAACCAAAATGCTGCTTTACACTCCTCAAGATCACACTTACCCCCATCAAGATGGCAGTGTCACAGAAATACCAGCTTCTGCCCCCAAAATGGGACTTTGGCTCTCCAAAACAAGACATTTTCTCCCAGAAATACCAGGACTCTTAGAAATACCTCACGTTTCATCTCAAGAATACTGCTTTCCACTCCTCAAGATCACACTGACTCCCATCACAATGGCCTTTTCTCCCACATACACCAGCTTTCTCCCAAATACACGACATTTTCTCCCACATACACCCGTTTTCTCCCAAAGATGGGACATATTCTCCCAGAAATGCCAGCTTATTCTTTAACAAACGGCCTTTTTTCCCCAAAATACCAGCCTTTTCCCTCTCTAGCATCTGTTTCCTCACCAATACCTGGCATTTTCTCCCAGAAACACCAGCTTTCTCACAGATACATCACCTTCCCCCCCCCACATCAGACCTCTTCTCCCAGAAATACCAGGACTCTGCTGAATATTTCCCATTTCCTCCGGAACATACAGCATTACACTCCGCAAGAGGACAGTTTCTTTCAGAAATGTGGCATTTTATCACAGATACACCATTTTTATGCCCAGTAGAGCTCCTTTTCTCCCAGAAATAGCACTGCTCTTAGGAAGAGCTCCCATTTTCTAACCAAAATGCTGCTTTACACTCCTCAAGATCACACTTACCCCCATCAAGATGGCAGTGTCACAGAAATACCAGCTTCTGCCCCCAAAATGGGACTTTGGCTCTCCAAAACAAGACATTTTCTCCCAGAAATACCAGGACTCTTAGAAATACCTCACGTTTCATCTCAAGAATACTGCTTTCCACTCCTCAAGATCACACTGACTCCCATCACAATGGCCTTTTCTCCCACATACACCAGCTTTCTCCCAAATACACGACATTTTCTCCCACATACACCCGTTTTCTCCCAAAGATGGGACATATTCTCCCAGAAATGCCAGCTTATTCTTTAAAAAACGGCCTTTTTTCCCCAAAATACCAGCCTTTTCCCTCTCTAGCATCTGTTTCCTCACCAATACCTGGCATTTTCTCCCAGAAACACCAGCTTTCTCACAGATACATCACCTTCCCCCCCCCACATCAGACCTCTTCTCCCAGAAATACCAGGACTCTGCTGAATATTTCCCATTTCCTCCGGAACATACAGCATTACACTCCGCAAGAGGACAGTTTCTTTCAGAAATGTGGCATTTTATCACAGATACACCATTTTTATGCCCAGTAGAGCTCCTTTTCTCCCAGAAATAGCACTGCTCTTAGGAAGAGCTCCCATTTTCTAACCAAAATGCTGCTTTACACTCCTCAAGATCACACTTACCCCCATCAAGATGGCAGTGTCACAGAAATACCAGCTTCTGCCCCCAAAATGGGACTTTGGCTCTCCAAAACAAGACATTTTCTCCCAGAAATACCAGGACTCTTAGAAATACCTCACGTTTCATCTCAAGAATACTGCTTTCCACTCCTCAAGATCACACTGACTCCCATCACAATGGCCTTTTCTCCCACATACACCAGCTTTCTCCCAAATACACGACATTTTCTCCCACGTACACCCGTTTTCTCCCAAAGATGGGACATATTCTCCCAGAAATGCCAGCTTATTCTTTAAAAAACGGCCTTTTTTCCCCAAAATACCAGCCTTTTCCCTCTCTAGCATCTGTTTCCTCACCAATACCTGGCATTTTCTCCCAGAAACACCAGCTTTCTCACAGATACATCACCTTCCCCCCCCCACATCAGACCTCTTCTCCCAGAAATACCAGGACTCTGCTGAATATTTCCCATTTCCTCCGGAACATACAGCATTACACTCCGCAAGAGGACAGTTTCTTTCAGAAATGTGGCATTTTATCACAGATACACCATTTTTATGCCCAGTAGAGCTCCTTTTCTCCCAGAAATAGCACTGCTCTTAGGAAGAGCTCCCATTTTCTAACCAAAATGCTGCTTTACACTCCTCAAGATCACACTTACCCCCATCAAGATGGCAGTGTCACAGAAATACCAGCTTCTGCCCCCAAAATGGGACTTTGGCTCTCCAAAACAAGACATTTTCTCCCAGAAATACCAGGACTCTTAGAAATACCTCACGTTTCATCTCAAGAATACTGCTTTCCACTCCTCAAGATCACACTGACTCCCATCACAATGGCCTTTTCTCCCACATACACCAGCTTTCTCCCAAATACACGACATTTTCTCCCACATACACCCGTTTTCTCCCAAAGATGGGACATATTCTCCCAGAAATGCCAGCTTATTCTTTAACAAACGGCCTTTTTTCCCCAAAATACCAGCCTTTTCCCTCTCTAGCATCTGTTTCCTCACCAATACCTGGCATTTTCTCCCAGAAACACCAGCTTTCTCACAGATACATCACCTTCCCCCCCCCACATCAGACCTCTTCTCCCAGAAATACCAGGACTCTGCTGAATATTTCCCATTTCCTCCGGAACATACAGCATTACACTCCGCAAGAGGACAGTTTCTTTCAGAAATGTGGCATTTTATCACAGATACACCATTTTTATGCCCAGTAGAGCTCCTTTTCTCCCAGAAATAGCACTGCTCTTAGGAAGAGCTCCCATTTTCTAACCAAAATGCTGCTTTACACTCCTCAAGATCACACTTACCCCCATCAAGATGGCAGTGTCACAGAAATACCAGCTTCTGCCCCCAAAATGGGACTTTGGCTCTCCAAAACAAGACATTTTCTCCCAGAAATACCAGGACTCTTAGAAATACCTCACGTTTCATCTCAAGAATACTGCTTTCCACTCCTCAAGATCACACTGACTCCCATCACAATGGCCTTTTCTCCCACATACACCAGCTTTCTCCCAAATACACGACATTTTCTCCCACATACACCCGTTTTCTCCCAAAGATGGGACATATTCTCCCAGAAATGCCAGCTTATTCTTTAAAAAACGGCCTTTTTTCCCCAAAATACCAGCCTTTTCCCTCTCTAGCATCTGTTTCCTCACCAATACCTGGCATTTTCTCCCAGAAACACCAGCTTTCTCACAGATACATCACCTTCCCCCCCCACATCAGACCTCTTCTCCCAGAAATACCAGGACTCTGCTGAATATTTCCCATTTCCTCCGGAACATACAGCATTACACTCCGCAAGAGGACAGTTTCTTTCAGAAATGTGGCATTTTATCACAGATACACCATTTTTATGCCCAGTAGAGCTCCTTTTCTCCCAGAAATAGCACTGCTCTTAGGAAGAGCTCCCATTTTCTAACCAAAATGCTGCTTTACACTCCTCAAGATCACACTTACCCCCATCAAGATGGCAGTGTCAGAGAAATACCAGCTTCTGCCCCCAAAATGGGACTTTGGCTCTCCAAAACAAGACATTTTCTCCCAGAAATACCAGGACTCTTAGAAATACCTCACGTTTCATCTCAAGAATACTGCTTTCCACTCCTCAAGATCACACTGACTCCCATCACAATGGCCTTTTCTCCCACATACACCAGCTTTCTCCCAAATACACGACATTTTCTCCCACATACACCCGTTTTCTCCCAAAGATGGGACATATTCTCCCAGAAATGCCAGCTTATTCTTTAACAAACGGCCTTTTTTCCCCAAAATACCAGCCTTTTCCCTCTCTAGCATCTGTTTCCTCACCAATACCTGGCATTTTCTCCCAGAAACACCAGCTTTCTCACAGATACATCACCTTCCCCCCCCCCACATCAGACCTCTTCTCCCAGAAATACCAGGACTCTGCTGAATATTTCCCATTTCCTCCGGAACATACAGCATTACACTCCGCAAGAGGACAGTTTCTTTCAGAAATGTGGCATTTTATCACAGATACACCATTTTTATGCCCAGTAGAGCTCCTTTTCTCCCAGAAATAGCACTGCTCTTAGGAAGAGCTCCCATTTTCTAACCAAAATGCTGCTTTACACTCCTCAAGATCACACTTACCCCCATCAAGATGGCAGTGTCACAGAAATACCAGCTTCTGCCCCCAAAATGGGACTTTGGCTCTCCAAAACAAGACATTTTCTCCCAGAAATACCAGGACTCTTAGAAATACCTCACGTTTCATCTCAAGAATACTGCTTTCCACTCCTCAAGATCACACTGACTCCCATCACAATGGCCTTTTCTCCCACATACACCAGCTTTCTCCCAAATACACGACATTTTCTCCCACATACACCCGTTTTCTCCCAAAGATGGGACATATTCTCCCAGAAATGCCAGCTTATTCTTTAAAAAACGGCCTTTTTTCCCCAAAATACCAGCCTTTTCCCTCTCTAGCATCTGTTTCCTCACCAATACCTGGCATTTTCTCCCAGAAACACCAGCTTTCTCACAGATACATCACCTTCCCCCCCCCACATCAGACCTCTTCTCCCAGAAATACCAGGACTCTGCTGAATATTTCCCATTTCCTCCGGAACATACAGCATTACACTCCGCAAGAGGACAGTTTCTTTCAGAAATGTGGCATTTTATCACAGATACACCATTTTTATGCCCAGTAGAGCTCCTTTTCTCCCAGAAATAGCACTGCTCTTAGGAAGAGCTCCCATTTTCTAACCAAAATGCTGCTTTACACTCCTCAAGATCACACTTACCCCCATCAAGATGGCAGTGTCACAGAAATACCAGCTTCTGCCCCCAAAATGGGACTTTGGCTCTCCAAAACAAGACATTTTCTCCCAGAAATACCAGGACTCTTAGAAATACCTCACGTTTCATCTCAAGAATACTGCTTTCCACTCCTCAAGATCACACTGACTCCCATCACAATGGCCTTTTCTCCCACATACACCAGCTTTCTCCCAAATACACGACATTTTCTCCCACATACACCCGTTTTCTCCCAAAGATGGGACATATTCTCCCAGAAATGCCAGCTTATTCTTTAAAAAACGGCCTTTTTTCCCCAAAATACCAGCCTTTTCCCTCTCTAGCATCTGTTTCCTCACCAATACCTGGCATTTTCTCCCAGAAACACCAGCTTTCTCACAGATACATCACCTTCCCCCCCCCACATCAGACCTCTTCTCCCAGAAATACCAGGACTCTGCTGAATATTTCCCATTTCCTCCGGAACATACAGCATTACACTCCGCAAGAGGACAGTTTCTTTCAGAAATGTGGCATTTTATCACAGATACACCATTTTTATGCCCAGTAGAGCTCCTTTTCTCCCAGAAATAGCACTGCTCTTAGGAAGAGCTCCCATTTTCTAACCAAAATGCTGCTTTACACTCCTCAAGATCACACTTACCCCCATCAAGATGGCAGTGTCACAGAAATACCAGCTTCTGCCCCCAAAATGGGACTTTGGCTCTCCAAAACAAGACATTTTCTCCCAGAAATACCAGGACTCTTAGAAATACCTCACGTTTCATCTCAAGAATACTGCTTTCCACTCCTCAAGATCACACTGACTCCCATCACAATGGCCTTTTCTCCCACATACACCAGCTTTCTCCCAAATACACGACATTTTCTCCCACATACACCCGTTTTCTCCCAAAGATGGGACATATTCTCCCAGAAATGCCAGCTTATTCTTTAAAAAACGGCCTTTTTTCCCCAAAATACCAGCCTTTTCCCTCTCTAGCATCTGTTTCCTCACCAATACCTGGCATTTTCTCCCAGAAACACCAGCTTTCTCACAGATACATCACCTTCCCCCCCCCACATCAGACCTCTTCTCCCAGAAATACCAGGACTCTGCTGAATATTTCCCATTTCCTCCGGAACATACAGCATTACACTCCGCAAGAGGACAGTTTCTTTCAGAAATGTGGCATTTTATCACAGATACACCATTTTTATGCCCAGTAGAGCTCCTTTTCTCCCAGAAATAGCACTGCTCTTAGGAAGAGCTCCCATTTTCTAACCAAAATGCTGCTTTACACTCCTCAAGATCACACTTACCCCCATCAAGATGGCAGTGTCAGAGAAATACCAGCTTCTGCCCCCAAAATGGGACTTTGGCTCTCCAAAACAAGACATTTTCTCCCAGAAATACCAGGACTCTTAGAAATACCTCACGTTTCATCTCAAGAATACTGCTTTCCACTCCTCAAGATCACACTGACTCCCATCACAATGGCCTTTTCTCCCACATACACCAGCTTTCTCCCAAATACACGACATTTTCTCCCACATACACCCGTTTTCTCCCAAAGATGGGACATATTCTCCCAGAAATGCCAGCTTATTCTTTAACAAACGGCCTTTTTTCCCCAAAATACCAGCCTTTTCCCTCTCTAGCATCTGTTTCCTCACCAATACCTGGCATTTTCTCCCAGAAACACCAGCTTTCTCACAGATACATCACCTTCCCCCCCCCACATCAGACCTCTTCTCCCAGAAATACCAGGACTCTGCTGAATATTTCCCATTTCCTCCGGAACATACAGCATTACACTCCGCAAGAGGACAGTTTCTTTCAGAAATGTGGCATTTTATCACAGATACACCATTTTTATGCCCAGTAGAGCTCCTTTTCTCCCAGAAATAGCACTGCTCTTAGGAAGAGCTCCCATTTTCTAACCAAAATGCTGCTTTACACTCCTCAAGATCACACTTACCCCCATCAAGATGGCAGTGTCACAGAAATACCAGCTTCTGCCCCCAAAATGGGACTTTGGCTCTCCAAAACAAGACATTTTCTCCCAGAAATACCAGGACTCTTAGAAATACCTCACGTTTCATCTCAAGAATACTGCTTTCCACTCCTCAAGATCACACTGACTCCCATCACAATGGCCTTTTCTCCCACATACACCAGCTTTCTCCCAAATACACGACATTTTCTCCCACATACACCCGTTTTCTCCCAAAGATGGGACATATTCTCCCAGAAATGCCAGCTTATTCTTTAAAAAACGGCCTTTTTTCCCCAAAATACCAGCCTTTTCCCTCTCTAGCATCTGTTTCCTCACCAATACCTGGCATTTTCTCCCAGAAACACCAGCTTTCTCACAGATACATCACCTTCCCCCCCCCACATCAGACCTCTTCTCCCAGAAATACCAGAACTCTGCTGAATATTTCCCATTTCCTCCGGAACATACAGCATTACACTCCGCAAGAGGACAGTTTCTTTCAGAAATGTGGCATTTTATCACAGATACACCATTTTTATGCCCAGTAGAGCTCCTTTTCTCCCAGAAATAGCACTGCTCTTAGGAAGAGCTCCCATTTTCTAACCAAAATGCTGCTTTACACTCCTCAAGATCACACTTACCCCCATCAAGATGGCAGTGTCACAGAAATACCAGCTTCTGCCCCCAAAATGGGACTTTGGCTCTCCAAAACAAGACATTTTCTCCCAGAAATACCAGGACTCTTAGAAATACCTCACGTTTCATCTCAAGAATACTGCTTTCCACTCCTCAAGATCACACTGACTCCCATCACAATGGCCTTTTCTCCCACATACACCAGCTTTCTCCCAAATACACGACATTTTCTCCCACATACACCCGTTTTCTCCCAAAGATGGGACATATTCTCCCAGAAATGCCAGCTTATTCTTTAAAAAACGGCCTTTTTTCCCCAAAATACCAGCCTTTTCCCTCTCTAGCATCTGTTTCCTCACCAATACCTGGCATTTTCTCCCAGAAACACCAGCTTTCTCACAGATACATCACCTTCCCCCCCCCACATCAGACCTCTTCTCCCAGAAATACCAGGACTCTGCTGAATATTTCCCATTTCCTCCGGAACATACAGCATTACACTCCGCAAGAGGACAGTTTCTTTCAGAAATGTGGCATTTTATCACAGATACACCATTTTTATGCCCAGTAGAGCTCCTTTTCTCCCAGAAATAGCACTGCTCTTAGGAAGAGCTCCCATTTTCTAACCAAAATGCTGCTTTACACTCCTCAAGATCACACTTACCCCCATCAAGATGGCAGTGTCACAGAAATACCAGCTTCTGCCCCCAAAATGGGACTTTGGCTCTCCAAAACAAGACATTTTCTCCCAGAAATACCAGGACTCTTAGAAATACCTCACGTTTCATCTCAAGAATACTGCTTTCCACTCCTCAAGATCACACTGACTCCCATCACAATGGCCTTTTCTCCCACATACACCAGCTTTCTCCCAAATACACGACATTTTCTCCCACATACACCCGTTTTCTCCCAAAGATGGGACATATTCTCCCAGAAATGCCAGCTTATTCTTTAAAAAACGGCCTTTTTTCCCCAAAATACCAGCCTTTTCCCTCTCTAGCATCTGTTTCCTCACCAATACCTGGCATTTTCTCCCAGAAACACCAGCTTTCTCACAGATACATCACCTTCCCCCCCCCCACATCAGACCTCTTCTCCCAGAAATACCAGGACTCTGCTGAATATTTCCCATTTCCTCCGGAACATACAGCATTACACTCCGCAAGAGGACAGTTTCTTTCAGAAATGTGGCATTTTATCACAGATACACCATTTTTATGCCCAGTAGAGCTCCTTTTCTCCCAGAAATAGCACTGCTCTTAGGAAGAGCTCCCATTTTCTAACCAAAATGCTGCTTTACACTCCTCAAGATCACACTTACCCCCATCAAGATGGCAGTGTCACAGAAATACCAGCTTCTGCCCCCAAAATGGGACTTTGGCTCTCCAAAACAAGACATTTTCTCCCAGAAATACCAGGACTCTTAGAAATACCTCACGTTTCATCTCAAGAATACTGCTTTCCACTCCTCAAGATCACACTGACTCCCATCACAATGGCCTTTTCTCCCACATACACCAGCTTTCTCCCAAATACACGACATTTTCTCCCACATACACCCGTTTTCTCCCAAAGATGGGACATATTCTCCCAGAAATGCCAGCTTATTCTTTAAAAAACGGCCTTTTTTCCCCAAAATACCAGCCTTTTCCCTCTCTAGCATCTGTTTCCTCACCAATACCTGGCATTTTCTCCCAGAAACACCAGCTTTCTCACAGATACATCACCTTCCCCCCCCCACATCAGACCTCTTCTCCCAGAAATACCAGGACTCTGCTGAATATTTCCCATTTCCTCCGGAACATACAGCATTACACTCCGCAAGAGGACAGTTTCTTTCAGAAATGTGGCATTTTATCACAGATACACCATTTTTATGCCCAGTAGAGCTCCTTTTCTCCCAGAAATAGCACTGCTCTTAGGAAGAGCTCCCATTTTCTAACCAAAATGCTGCTTTACACTCCTCAAGATCACACTTACCCCCATCAAGATGGCAGTGTCAGAGAAATACCAGCTTCTGCCCCCAAAATGGGACTTTGGCTCTCCAAAACAAGACATTTTCTCCCAGAAATACCAGGACTCTTAGAAATACCTCACGTTTCATCTCAAGAATACTGCTTTCCACTCCTCAAGATCACACTGACTCCCATCACAATGGCCTTTTCTCCCACATACACCAGCTTTCTCCCAAATACACGACATTTTCTCCCACATACACCCGTTTTCTCCCAAAGATGGGACATATTCTCCCAGAAATGCCAGCTTATTCTTTAAAAAACGGCCTTTTTTCCCCAAAATACCAGCCTTTTCCCTCTCTAGCATCTGTTTCCTCACCAATACCTGGCATTTTCTCCCAGAAACACCAGCTTTCTCACAGATACATCACCTTCCCCCCCCCCACATCAGACCTCTTCTCCCAGAAATACCAGGACTCTGCTGAATATTTCCCATTTCCTCCGGAACATACAGCATTACACTCCGCAAGAGGACAGTTTCTTTCAGAAATGTGGCATTTTATCACAGATACACCATTTTTATGCCCAGTAGAGCTCCTTTTCTCCCAGAAATAGCACTGCTCTTAGGAAGAGCTCCCATTTTCTAACCAAAATGCTGCTTTACACTCCTCAAGATCACACTTACCCCCATCAAGATGGCAGTGTCACAGAAATACCAGCTTCTGCCCCCAAAATGGGACTTTGGCTCTCCAAAACAAGACATTTTCTCCCAGAAATACCAGGACTCTTAGAAATACCTCACGTTTCATCTCAAGAATACTGCTTTCCACTCCTCAAGATCACACTGACTCCCATCACAATGGCCTTTTCTCCCACATACACCAGCTTTCTCCCAAATACACGACATTTTCTCCCACATACACCCGTTTTCTCCCAAAGATGGGACATATTCTCCCAGAAATGCCAGCTTATTCTTTAAAAAACGGCCTTTTTTCCCCAAAATACCAGCCTTTTCCCTCTCTAGCATCTGTTTCCTCACCAATACCTGGCATTTTCTCCCAGAAACACCAGCTTTCTCACAGATACAACACCTTCCCCCCCCCCACATCAGACCTCTTCTCCCAGAAATACCAGGACTCTGCTGAATATTTCCCATTTCCTCCGGAACATACAGCATTACACTCCGCAAGAGGACAGTTTCTTTCAGAAATGTGGCATTTTATCACAGATACACCATTTTTATGCCCAGTAGAGCTCCTTTTCTCCCAGAAATAGCACTGCTCTTAGGAAGAGCTCCCATTTTCTAACCAAAATGCTGCTTTACACTCCTCAAGATCACACTTACCCCCATCAAGATGGCAGTGTCACAGAAATACCAGCTTCTGCCCCCAAAATGGGACTTTGGCTCTCCAAAACAAGACATTTTCTCCCAGAAATACCAGGACTCTTAGAAATACCTCACGTTTCATCTCAAGAATACTGCTTTCCACTCCTCAAGATCACACTGACTCCCATCACAATGGCCTTTTCTCCCACATACACCAGCTTTCTCCCAAATACACGACATTTTCTCCCACATACACCCGTTTTCTCCCAAAGATGGGACATATTCTCCCAGAAATGCCAGCTTATTCTTTAACAAACGGCCTTTTTTCCCCAAAATACCAGCCTTTTCCCTCTCTAGCATCTGTTTCCTCACCAATACCTGGCATTTTCTCCCAGAAACACCAGCTTTCTCACAGATACATCACCTTCCCCCCCCCACATCAGACCTCTTCTCCCAGAAATACCAGGACTCTGCTGAATATTTCCCATTTCCTCCGGAACATACAGCATTACACTCCGCAAGAGGACAGTTTCTTTCAGAAATGTGGCATTTTATCACAGATACACCATTTTTATGCCCAGTAGAGCTCCTTTTCTCCCAGAAATAGCACTGCTCTTAGGAAGAGCTCCCATTTTCTAACCAAAATGCTGCTTTACACTCCTCAAGATCACACTTACCCCCATCAAGATGGCAGTGTCACAGAAATACCAGCTTCTGCCCCCAAAATGGGACTTTGGCTCTCCAAAACAAGACATTTTCTCCCAGAAATACCAGGACTCTTAGAAATACCTCACGTTTCATCTCAAGAATACTGCTTTCCACTCCTCAAGATCACACTGACTCCCATCACAATGGCCTTTTCTCCCACATACACCAGCTTTCTCCCAAATACACGACATTTTCTCCCACATACACCCGTTTTCTCCCAAAGATGGGACATATTCTCCCAGAAATGCCAGCTTATTCTTTAACAAACGGCCTTTTTTCCCCAAAATCCCAGCCTTTTCCCTCTCTAGCATCTGTTTCCTCACCAATACCTGGCATTTTCTCCCAGAAACACCAGCTTTCTCACAGATACATCACCTTCCCCCCCCCACATCAGACCTCTTCTCCCAGAAATACCAGGACTCTGCTGAATATTTCCCATTTCCTCCGGAACATACAGCATTACACTCCGCAAGAGGACAGTTTCTTTCAGAAATGTGGCATTTTATCACAGATACACCATTTTTATGCCCAGTAGAGCTCCTTTTCTCCCAGAAATAGCACTGCTCTTAGGAAGAGCTCCCATTTTCTAACCAAAATGCTGCTTTACACTCCTCAAGATCACACTTACCCCCATCAAGATGGCAGTGTCACAGAAATACCAGCTTCTGCCCCCAAAATGGGACTTTGGCTCTCCAAAACAAGACATTTTCTCCCAGAAATACCAGGACTCTTAGAAATACCTCACGTTTCATCTCAAGAATACTGCTTTCCACTCCTCAAGATCACACTGACTCCCATCACAATGGCCTTTTCTCCCACATACACCAGCTTTCTCCCAAATACACGACATTTTCTCCCACATACACCCGTTTTCTCCCAAAGATGGGACATATTCTCCCAGAAATGCCAGCTTATTCTTTAAAAAACGGCCTTTTTTCCCCAAAATACCAGCCTTTTCCCTCTCTAGCATCTGTTTCCTCACCAATACCTGGCATTTTCTCCCAGAAACACCAGCTTTCTCACAGATACATCACCTTCCCCCCCCCCACATCAGACCTCTTCTCCCAGAAATACCAGGACTCTGCTGAATATTTCCCATTTCCTCCAGAACATACAGCATTACACTCCGCAAGAGGACAGTTTCTTTCAGAAATGTGGCATTTTATCACAGATACACCATTTTTATGCCCAGTAGAGCTCCTTTTCTCCCAGAAATAGCACTGCTCTTAGGAAGAGCTCCCATTTTCTAACCAAAATGCTGCTTTACACTCCTCAAGATCACACTTACCCCCATCAAGATGGCAGTGTCACAGAAATACCAGCTTCTGCCCCCAAAATGGGACTTTGGCTCTCCAAAACAAGACATTTTCTCCCAGAAATACCAGGACTCTTAGAAATACCTCACGTTTCATCTCAAGAATACTGCTTTCCACTCCTCAAGATCACACTGACTCCCATCACAATGGCCTTTTCTCCCACATACACCAGCTTTCTCCCAAATACACGACATTTTCTCCCACATACACCCGTTTTCTCCCAAAGATGGGACATATTCTCCCAGAAATGCCAGCTTATTCTTTAAAAAACGGCCTTTTTTCCCCAAAATACCAGCCTTTTCCCTCTCTAGCATCTGTTTCCTCACCAATACCTGGCATTTTCTCCCAGAAACACCAGCTTTCTCACAGATACATCACCTTCCCCCCCCCCACATCAGACCTCTTCTCCCAGAAATACCAGGACTCTGCTGAATATTTCCCATTTCCTCCGGAACATACAGCATTACACTCCGCAAGAGGACAGTTTCTTTCAGAAATGTGGCATTTTATCACAGATACACCATTTTTATGCCCAGTAGAGCTCCTTTTCTCCCAGAAATAGCACTGCTCTTAGGAAGAGCTCCCATTTTCTAACCAAAATGCTGCTTTACACTCCTCAAGATCACACTTACCCCCATCAAGATGGCAGTGTCAGAGAAATACCAGCTTCTGCCCCCAAAATGGGACTTTGGCTCTCCAAAACAAGACATTTTCTCCCAGAAATACCAGGACTCTTAGAAATACCTCACGTTTCATCTCAAGAATACTGCTTTCCACTCCTCAAGATCACACTGACTCCCATCACAATGGCCTTTTCTCCCACATACACCAGCTTTCTCCCAAATACACGACATTTTCTCCCACATACACCCGTTTTCTCCCAAAGATGGGACATATTCTCCCAGAAATGCCAGCTTATTCTTTAACAAACGGCCTTTTTTCCCCAAAATACCAGCCTTTTCCCTCTCTAGCATCTGTTTCCTCACCAATACCTGGCATTTTCTCCCAGAAACACCAGCTTTCTCACAGATACATCACCTTCCCCCCCCCACATCAGACCTCTTCTCCCAGAAATACCAGGACTCTGCTGAATATTTCCCATTTCCTCCGGAACATACAGCATTACACTCCGCAAGAGGACAGTTTCTTTCAGAAATGTGGCATTTTATCACAGATACACCATTTTTATGCCCAGTAGAGCTCCTTTTCTCCCAGAAATAGCACTGCTCTTAGGAAGAGCTCCCATTTTCTAACCAAAATGCTGCTTTACACTCCTCAAGATCACACTTACCCCCATCAAGATGGCAGTGTCAGAGAAATACCAGCTTCTGCCCCCAAAATGGGACTTTGGCTCTCCAAAACAAGACATTTTCTCCCAGAAATACCAGGACTCTTAGAAATACCTCACGTTTCATCTCAAGAATACTGCTTTCCACTCCTCAAGATCACACTGACTCCCATCACAATGGCCTTTTCTCCCACATACACCAGCTTTCTCCCAAATACACGACATTTTCTCCCACATACACCCGTTTTCTCCCAAAGATGGGACATATTCTCCCAGAAATGCCAGCTTATTCTTTAACAAACGGCCTTTTTTCCCCAAAATACCAGCCTTTTCCCTCTCTAGCATCTGTTTCCTCACCAATACCTGGCATTTTCTCCCAGAAACACCAGCTTTCTCACAGATACATCACCTTCCCCCCCCCACATCAGACCTCTTCTCCCAGAAATACCAGGACTCTGCTGAATATTTCCCATTTCCTCCGGAACATACAGCATTACACTCCGCAAGAGGACAGTTTCTTTCAGAAATGTGGCATTTTATCACAGATACACCATTTTTATGCCCAGTAGAGCTCCTTTTCTCCCAGAAATAGCACTGCTCTTAGGAAGAGCTCCCATTTTCTAACCAAAATGCTGCTTTACACTCCTCAAGATCACACTTACCCCCATCAAGATGGCAGTGTCACAGAAATACCAGCTTCTGCCCCCAAAATGGGACTTTGGCTCTCCAAAACAAGACATTTTCTCCCAGAAATACCAGGACTCTTAGAAATACCTCACGTTTCATCTCAAGAATACTGCTTTCCACTCCTCAAGATCACACTGACTCCCATCACAATGGCCTTTTCTCCCACATACACCAGCTTTCTCCCAAATACACGACATTTTCTCCCACATACACCCGTTTTCTCCCAAAGATGGGACATATTCTCCCAGAAATGCCAGCTTATTCTTTAACAAACGGCCTTTTTTCCCCAAAATACCAGCCTTTTCCCTCTCTAGCATCTGTTTCCTCACCAATACCTGGCATTTTCTCCCAGAAACACCAGCTTTCTCACAGATACATCACCTTCCCCCCCCCACATCAGACCTCTTCTCCCAGAAATACCAGGACTCTGCTGAATATTTCCCATTTCCTCCGGAACATACAGCATTACACTCCGCAAGAGGACAGTTTCTTTCAGAAATGTGGCATTTTATCACAGATACACCATTTTTATGCCCAGTAGAGCTCCTTTTCTCCCAGAAATAGCACTGCTCTTAGGAAGAGCTCCCATTTTCTAACCAAAATGCTGCTTTACACTCCTCAAGATCACACTTACCCCCATCAAGATGGCAGTGTCAGAGAAATACCAGCTTCTGCCCCCAAAATGGGACTTTGGCTCTCCAAAACAAGACATTTTCTCCCAGAAATACCAGGACTCTTAGAAATACCTCACGTTTCATCTCAAGAATACTGCTTTCCACTCCTCAAGATCACACTGACTCCCATCACAATGGCCTTTTCTCCCACATACACCAGCTTTCTCCCAAATACACGACATTTTCTCCCACATACACCCGTTTTCTCCCAAAGATGGGACATATTCTCCCAGAAATGCCAGCTTATTCTTTAACAAACGGCCTTTTTTCCCCAAAATACCAGCCTTTTCCCTCTCTAGCATCTGTTTCCTCACCAATACCTGGCATTTTCTCCCAGAAACACCAGCTTTCTCACAGATACATCACCTTCCCCCCCCCACATCAGACCTCTTCTCCCAGAAATACCAGGACTCTGCTGAATATTTCCCATTTCCTCCGGAACATACAGCATTACACTCCGCAAGAGGACAGTTTCTTTCAGAAATGTGGCATTTTATCACAGATACACCATTTTTATGCCCAGTAGAGCTCCTTTTCTCCCAGAAATAGCACTGCTCTTAGGAAGAGCTCCCATTTTCTAACCAAAATGCTGCTTTACACTCCTCAAGATCACACTTACCCCCATCAAGATGGCAGTGTCACAGAAATACCAGCTTCTGCCCCCAAAATGGGACTTTGGCTCTCCAAAACAAGACATTTTCTCCCAGAAATACCAGGACTCTTAGAAATACCTCACGTTTCATCTCAAGAATACTGCTTTCCACTCCTCAAGATCACACTGACTCCCATCACAATGGCCTTTTCTCCCACATACACCAGCTTTCTCCCAAATACACGACATTTTCTCCCACATACACCCGTTTTCTCCCAAAGATGGGACATATTCTCCCAGAAATGCCAGCTTATTCTTTAAAAAACGGCCTTTTTTCCCCAAAATACCAGCCTTTTCCCTCTCTAGCATCTGTTTCCTCACCAATACCTGGCATTTTCTCCCAGAAACACCAGCTTTCTCACAGATACATCACCTTCCCCCCCCCACATCAGACCTCTTCTCCCAGAAATACCAGGACTCTGCTGAATATTTCCCATTTCCTCCGGAACATACAGCATTACACTCCGCAAGAGGACAGTTTCTTTCAGAAATGTGGCATTTTATCACAGATACACCATTTTTATGCCCAGTAGAGCTCCTTTTCTCCCAGAAATAGCACTGCTCTTAGGAAGAGCTCCCATTTTCTAACCAAAATGCTGCTTTACACTCCTCAAGATCACACTTACCCCCATCAAGATGGCAGTGTCACAGAAATACCAGCTTCTGCCCCCAAAATGGGACTTTGGCTCTCCAAAACAAGACATTTTCTCCCAGAAATACCAGGACTCTTAGAAATACCTCACGTTTCATCTCAAGAATACTGCTTTCCACTCCTCAAGATCACACTGACTCCCATCACAATGGCCTTTTCTCCCACATACACCAGCTTTCTCCCAAATACACGACATTTTCTCCCACATACACCCGTTTTCTCCCAAAGATGGGACATATTCTCCCAGAAATGCCAGCTTATTCTTTAACAAACGGCCTTTTTTCCCCAAAATACCAGCCTTTTCCCTCTCTAGCATCTGTTTCCTCACCAATACCTGGCATTTTCTCCCAGAAACACCAGCTTTCTCACAGATACATCACCTTCCCCCCCCCACATCAGACCTCTTCTCCCAGAAATACCAGGACTCTGCTGAATATTTCCCATTTCCTCCGGAACATACAGCATTACACTCCGCAAGAGGACAGTTTCTTTCAGAAATGTGGCATTTTATCACAGATACACCATTTTTATGCCCAGTAGAGCTCCTTTTCTCCCAGAAATAGCACTGCTCTTAGGAAGAGCTCCCATTTTCTAACCAAAATGCTGCTTTACACTCCTCAAGATCACACTTACCCCCATCAAGATGGCAGTGTCACAGAAATACCAGCTTCTGCCCCCAAAATGGGACTTTGGCTCTCCAAAACAAGACATTTTCTCCCAGAAATACCAGGACTCTTAGAAATACCTCACGTTTCATCTCAAGAATACTGCTTTCCACTCCTCAAGATCACACTGACTCCCATCACAATGGCCTTTTCTCCCACATACACCAGCTTTCTCCCAAATACACGACATTTTCTCCCACATACACCCGTTTTCTCCCAAAGATGGGACATATTCTCCCAGAAATGCCAGCTTATTCTTTAAAAAACGGCCTTTTTTCCCCAAAATACCAGCCTTTTCCCTCTCTAGCATCTGTTTCCTCACCAATACCTGGCATTTTCTCCCAGAAACACCAGCTTTCTCACAGATACATCACCTTCCCCCCCCCACATCAGACCTCTTCTCCCAGAAATACCAGGACTCTGCTGAATATTTCCCATTTCCTCCGGAACATACAGCATTACACTCCGCAAGAGGACAGTTTCTTTCAGAAATGTGGCATTTTATCACAGATACACCATTTTTATGCCCAGTAGAGCTCCTTTTCTCCCAGAAATAGCACTGCTCTTAGGAAGAGCTCCCATTTTCTAACCAAAATGCTGCTTTACACTCCTCAAGATCACACTTACCCCCATCAAGATGGCAGTGTCACAGAAATACCAGCTTCTGCCCCCAAAATGGGACTTTGGCTCTCCAAAACAAGACATTTTCTCCCAGAAATACCAGGACTCTTAGAAATACCTCACGTTTCATCTCAAGAATACTGCTTTCCACTCCTCAAGATCACACTGACTCCCATCACAATGGCCTTTTCTCCCACATACACCAGCTTTCTCCCAAATACACGACATTTTCTCCCACATACACCCGTTTTCTCCCAAAGATGGGACATATTCTCCCAGAAATGCCAGCTTATTCTTTAACAAACGGCCTTTTTTCCCCAAAATACCAGCCTTTTCCCTCTCTAGCATCTGTTTCCTCACCAATACCTGGCATTTTCTCCCAGAAACACCAGCTTTCTCACAGATACATCACCTTCCCCCCCCCACATCAGACCTCTTCTCCCAGAAATACCAGGACTCTGCTGAATATTTCCCATTTCCTCCGGAACATACAGCATTACACTCCGCAAGAGGACAGTTTCTTTCAGAAATGTGGCATTTTATCACAGATACACCATTTTTATGCCCAGTAGAGCTCCTTTTCTCCCAGAAATAGCACTGCTCTTAGGAAGAGCTCCCATTTTCTAACCAAAATGCTGCTTTACACTCCTCAAGATCACACTTACCCCCATCAAGATGGCAGTGTCACAGAAATACCAGCTTCTGCCCCCAAAATGGGACTTTGGCTCTCCAAAACAAGACATTTTCTCCCAGAAATACCAGGACTCTTAGAAATACCTCACGTTTCATCTCAAGAATACTGCTTTCCACTCCTCAAGATCACACTGACTCCCATCACAATGGCCTTTTCTCCCACATACACCAGCTTTCTCCCAAATACACGACATTTTCTCCCACATACACCCGTTTTCTCCCAAAGATGGGACATATTCTCCCAGAAATGCCAGCTTATTCTTTAACAAACGGCCTTTTTTCCCCAAAATACCAGCCTTTTCCCTCTCTAGCATCTGTTTCCTCACCAATACCTGGCATTTTCTCCCAGAAACACCAGCTTTCTCACAGATACATCACCTTCCCCCCCCCACATCAGACCTCTTCTCCCAGAAATACCAGGACTCTGCTGAATATTTCCCATTTCCTCCGGAACATACAGCATTACACTCCGCAAGAGGACAGTTTCTTTCAGAAATGTGGCATTTTATCACAGATACACCATTTTTATGCCCAGTAGAGCTCCTTTTCTCCCAGAAACAGCACTGCTCTTAGGAAGAGCTCCCATTTTCTAACCAAAATGCTGCTTTACACTCCTCAAGATCACACTTACCCCCATCAAGATGGCAGTGTCACAGAAATACCAGCTTCTGCCCCCAAAATGGGACTTTGGCTCTCCAAAACAAGACATTTTCTCCCAGAAATACCAGGACTCTTAGAAATACCTCACGTTTCATCTCAAGAATACTGCTTTCCACTCCTCAAGATCACACTGACTCCCATCACAATGGCCTTTTCTCCCACATACACCAGCTTTCTCCCAAATACACGACATTTTCTCCCACATACACCCGTTTTCTCCCAAAGATGGGACATATTCTCCCAGAAATGCCAGCTTATTCTTTAACAAACGGCCTTTTTTCCCCAAAATACCAGCCTTTTCCCTCTCTAGCATCTGTTTCCTCACCAATACCTGGCATTTTCTCCCAGAAACACCAGCTTTCTCACAGATACATCACCTTCCCCCCCCCACATCAGACCTCTTCTCCCAGAAATACCAGGACTCTGCTGAATATTTCCCATTTCCTCCGGAACATACAGCATTACACTCCGCAAGAGGACAGTTTCTTTCAGAAATGTGGCATTTTATCACAGATACACCATTTTTATGCCCAGTAGAGCTCCTTTTCTCCCAGAAATAGCACTGCTCTTAGGAAGAGCTCCCATTTTCTAACCAAAATGCTGCTTTACACTCCTCAAGATCACACTTACCCCCATCAAGATGGCAGTGTCACAGAAATACCAGCTTCTGCCCCCAAAATGGGACTTTGGCTCTCCAAAACAAGACATTTTCTCCCAGAAATACCAGGACTCTTAGAAATACCTCACGTTTCATCTCAAGAATACTGCTTTCCACTCCTCAAGATCACACTGACTCCCATCACAATGGCCTTTTCTCCCACATACACCAGCTTTCTCCCAAATACACGACATTTTCTCCCACATACACCCGTTTTCTCCCAAAGATGGGACATATTCTCCCAGAAATGCCAGCTTATTCTTTAAAAAACGGCCTTTTTTCCCCAAAATACCAGCCTTTTCCCTCTCTAGCATCTGTTTCCTCACCAATACCTGGCATTTTCTCCCAGAAACACCAGCTTTCTCACAGATACATCACCTTCCCCCCCCCACATCAGACCTCTTCTCCCAGAAATACCAGGACTCTGCTGAATATTTCCCATTTCCTCCGGAACATACAGCATTACACTCCGCAAGAGGACAGTTTCTTTCAGAAATGTGGCATTTTATCACAGATACACCATTTTTATGCCCAGTAGAGCTCCTTTTCTCCCAGAAATAGCACTGCTCTTAGGAAGAGCTCCCATTTTCTAACCAAAATGCTGCTTTACACTCCTCAAGATCACACTTACCCCCATCAAGATGGCAGTGTCACAGAAATACCAGCTTCTGCCCCCAAAATGGGACTTTGGCTCTCCAAAACAAGACATTTTCTCCCAGAAATACCAGGACTCTTAGAAATACCTCACGTTTCATCTCAAGAATACTGCTTTCCACTCCTCAAGATCACACTGACTCCCATCACAATGGCCTTTTCTCCCACATACACCAGCTTTCTCCCAAATACACGACATTTTCTCCCACATACACCCGTTTTCTCCCAAAGATGGGACATATTCTCCCAGAAATGCCAGCTTATTCTTTAACAAACGGCCTTTTTTCCCCAAAATACCAGCCTTTTCCCTCTCTAGCATCTGTTTCCTCACCAATACCTGGCATTTTCTCCCAGAAACACCAGCTTTCTCACAGATACATCACCTTCCCCCCCCCACATCAGACCTCTTCTCCCAGAAATACCAGGACTCTGCTGAATATTTCCCATTTCCTCCGGAACATACAGCATTACACTCCGCAAGAGGACAGTTTCTTTCAGAAATGTGGCATTTTATCACAGATACACCATTTTTATGCCCAGTAGAGCTCCTTTTCTCCCAGAAATAGCACTGCTCTTAGGAAGAACTCCCATTTTCTAACCAAAATGCTGCTTTACACTCCTCAAGATCACACTTACCCCCATCAAGATGGCAGTGTCACAGAAATACCAGCTTCTGCCCCCAAAATGGGACTTTGGCTCTCCAAAACAAGACATTTTCTCCCAGAAATACCAGGACTCTTAGAAATACCTCACGTTTCATCTCAAGAATACTGCTTTCCACTCCTCAAGATCACACTGACTCCCATCACAATGGCCTTTTCTCCCACATACACCAGCTTTCTCCCAAATACACGACATTTTCTCCCACATACACCCGTTTTCTCCCAAAGATGGGACATATTCTCCCAGAAATGCCAGCTTATTCTTTAAAAAACGGCCTTTTTTCCCCAAAATACCAGCCTTTTCCCTCTCTAGCATCTGTTTCCTCACCAATACCTGGCATTTTCTCCCAGAAACACCAGCTTTCTCACAGATACATCACCTTCCCCCCCCACATCAGACCTCTTCTCCCAGAAATACCAGGACTCTGCTGAATATTTCCCATTTCCTCCGGAACATACAGCATTACACTCCGCAAGAGGACAGTTTCTTTCAGAAATGTGGCATTTTATCACAGATACACCATTTTTATGCCCAGTAGAGCTCCTTTTCTCCCAGAAATAGCACTGCTCTTAGGAAGAGCTCCCATTTTCTAACCAAAATGCTGCTTTACACTCCTCAAGATCACACTTACCCCCATCAAGATGGCAGTGTCACAGAAATACCAGCTTCTGCCCCCAAAATGGGACTTTGGCTCTCCAAAACAAGACATTTTCTCCCAGAAATACCAGGACTCTTAGAAATACCTCACGTTTCATCTCAAGAATACTGCTTTCCACTCCTCAAGATCACACTGACTCCCATCACAATGGCCTTTTCTCCCACATACACCAGCTTTCTCCCAAATACACGACATTTTCTCCCACATACACCCGTTTTCTCCCAAAGATGGGACATATTCTCCCAGAAATGCCAGCTTATTCTTTAAAAAACGGCCTTTTTTCCCCAAAATACCAGCCTTTTCCCTCTCTAGCATCTGTTTCCTCACCAATACCTGGCATTTTCTCCCAGAAACACCAGCTTTCTCACAGATACATCACCTTCCCCCCCCCACATCAGACCTCTTCTCCCAGAAATACCAGGACTCTGCTGAATATTTCCCATTTCCTCCGGAACATACAGCATTACACTCCGCAAGAGGACAGTTTCTTTCAGAAATGTGGCATTTTATCACAGATACACCATTTTTATGCCCAGTAGAGCTCCTTTTCTCCCAGAAATAGCACTGCTCTTAGGAAGAGCTCCCATTTTCTAACCAAAATGCTGCTTTACACTCCTCAAGATCACACTTACCCCCATCAAGATGGCAGTGTCACAGAAATACCAGCTTCTGCCCCCAAAATGGGACTTTGGCTCTCCAAAACAAGACATTTTCTCCCAGAAATACCAGGACTCTTAGAAATACCTCACGTTTCATCTCAAGAATACTGCTTTCCACTCCTCAAGATCACACTGACTCCCATCACAATGGCCTTTTCTCCCACATACACCAGCTTTCTCCCAAATACACGACATTTTCTCCCACATACACCCGTTTTCTCCCAAAGATGGGACATATTCTCCCAGAAATGCCAGCTTATTCTTTAAAAAACGGCCTTTTTTCCCCAAAATACCAGCCTTTTCCCTCTCTAGCATCTGTTTCCTCACCAATACCTGGCATTTTCTCCCAGAAACACCAGCTTTCTCACAGATACATCACCTTCCCCCCCCCACATCAGACCTCTTCTCCCAGAAATACCAGGACTCTGCTGAATATTTCCCATTTCCTCCGGAACATACAGCATTACACTCCGCAAGAGGACAGTTTCTTTCAGAAATGTGGCATTTTATCACAGATACACCATTTTTATGCCCAGTAGAGCTCCTTTTCTCCCAGAAATAGCACTGCTCTTAGGAAGAGCTCCCATTTTCTAACCAAAATGCTGCTTTACACTCCTCAAGATCACACTTACCCCCATCAAGATGGCAGTGTCACAGAAATACCAGCTTCTGCCCCCAAAATGGGACTTTGGCTCTCCAAAACAAGACATTTTCTCCCAGAAATACCAGGACTCTTAGAAATACCTCACGTTTCATCTCAAGAATACTGCTTTCCACTCCTCAAGATCACACTGACTCCCATCACAATGGCCTTTTCTCCCACATACACCAGCTTTCTCCCAAATACACGACATTTTCTCCCACATACACCCGTTTTCTCCCAAAGATGGGACATATTCTCCCAGAAATGCCAGCTTATTCTTTAACAAACGGCCTTTTTTCCCCAAAATACCAGCCTTTTCCCTCTCTAGCATCTGTTTCCTCACCAATACCTGGCATTTTCTCCCAGAAACACCAGCTTTCTCACAGATACATCACCTTCCCCCCCCCACATCAGACCTCTTCTCCCAGAAATACCAGGACTCTGCTGAATATTTCCCATTTCCTCCGGAACATACAGCATTACACTCCGCAAGAGGACAGTTTCTTTCAGAAATGTGGCATTTTATCACAGATACACCATTTTTATGCCCAGTAGAGCTCCTTTTCTCCCAGAAATAGCACTGCTCTTAGGAAGAGCTCCCATTTTCTAACCAAAATGCTGCTTTACACTCCTCAAGATCACACTTACCCCCATCAAGATGGCAGTGTCACAGAAATACCAGCTTCTGCCCCCAAAATGGGACTTTGGCTCTCCAAAACAAGACATTTTCTCCCAGAAATACCAGGACTCTTAGAAATACCTCACGTTTCATCTCAAGAATACTGCTTTCCACTCCTCAAGATCACACTGACTCCCATCACAATGGCCTTTTCTCCCACATACACCAGCTTTCTCCCAAATACACGACATTTTCTCCCACATACACCCGTTTTCTCCCAAAGATGGGACATATTCTCCCAGAAATGCCAGCTTATTCTTTAACAAACGGCCTTTTTTCCCCAAAATACCAGCCTTTTCCCTCTCTAGCATCTGTTTCCTCACCAATACCTGGCATTTTCTCCCAGAAACACCAGCTTTCTCACAGATACATCACCTTCCCCCCCCCACATCAGACCTCTTCTCCCAGAAATACCAGGACTCTGCTGAATATTTCCCATTTCCTCCGGAACATACAGCATTACACTCCGCAAGAGGACAGTTTCTTTCAGAAATGTGGCATTTTATCACAGATACACCATTTTTATGCCCAGTAGAGCTCCTTTTCTCCCAGAAATAGCACTGCTCTTAGGAAGAGCTCCCATTTTCTAACCAAAATGCTGCTTTACACTCCTCAAGATCACACTTACCCCCATCAAGATGGCAGTGTCACAGAAATACCAGCTTCTGCCCCCAAAATGGGACTTTGGCTCTCCAAAACAAGACATTTTCTCCCAGAAATACCAGGACTCTTAGAAATACCTCACGTTTCATCTCAAGAATACTGCTTTCCACTCCTCAAGATCACACTGACTCCCATCACAATGGCCTTTTCTCCCACATACACCAGCTTTCTCCCAAATACACGACATTTTCTCCCACATACACCCGTTTTCTCCCAAAGATGGGACATATTCTCCCAGAAATGCCAGCTTATTCTTTAAAAAACGGCCTTTTTTCCCCAAAATACCAGCCTTTTCCCTCTCTAGCATCTGTTTCCTCACCAATACCTGGCATTTTCTCCCAGAAACACCAGCTTTCTCACAGATACATCACCTTCCCCCCCCCACATCAGACCTCTTCTCCCAGAAATACCAGGACTCTGCTGAATATTTCCCATTTCCTCCGGAACATACAGCATTACACTCCGCAAGAGGACAGTTTCTTTCAGAAATGTGGCATTTTATCACAGATACACCATTTTTATGCCCAGTAGAGCTCCTTTTCTCCCAGAAATAGCACTGCTCTTAGGAAGAGCTCCCATTTTCTAACCAAAATGCTGCTTTACACTCCTCAAGATCACACTTACCCCCATCAAGATGGCAGTGTCACAGAAATACCAGCTTCTGCCCCCAAAATGGGACTTTGGCTCTCCAAAACAAGACATTTTCTCCCAGAAATACCAGGACTCTTAGAAATACCTCACGTTTCATCTCAAGAATACTGCTTTCCACTCCTCAAGATCACACTGACTCCCATCACAATGGCCTTTTCTCCCACATACACCAGCTTTCTCCCAAATACACGACATTTTCTCCCACATACACCCGTTTTCTCCCAAAGATGGGACATATTCTCCCAGAAATGCCAGCTTATTCTTTAAAAAACGGCCTTTTTTCCCCAAAATACCAGCCTTTTCCCTCTCTAGCATCTGTTTCCTCACCAATACCTGGCATTTTCTCCCAGAAACACCAGCTTTCTCACAGATACATCACCTTCCCCCCCCCACATCAGACCTCTTCTCCCAGAAATACCAGGACTCTGCTGAATATTTCCCATTTCCTCCGGAACATACAGCATTACACTCCGCAAGAGGACAGTTTCTTTCAGAAATGTGGCATTTTATCACAGATACACCATTTTTATGCCCAGTAGAGCTCCTTTTCTCCCAGAAATAGCACTGCTCTTAGGAAGAGCTCCCATTTTCTAACCAAAATGCTGCTTTACACTCCTCAAGATCACACTTACCCCCATCAAGATGGCAGTGTCACAGAAATACCAGCTTCTGCCCCCAAAATGGGACTTTGGCTCTCCAAAACAAGACATTTTCTCCCAGAAATACCAGGACTCTTAGAAATACCTCACGTTTCATCTCAAGAATACTGCTTTCCACTCCTCAAGATCACACTGACTCCCATCACAATGGCCTTTTCTCCCACATACACCAGCTTTCTCCCAAATACACGACATTTTCTCCCACATACACCCGTTTTCTCCCAAAGATGGGACATATTCTCCCAGAAATGCCAGCTTATTCTTTAACAAACGGCCTTTTTTCCCCAAAATACCAGCCTTTTCCCTCTCTAGCATCTGTTTCCTCACCAATACCTGGCATTTTCTCCCAGAAACACCAGCTTTCTCACAGATACATCACCTTCCCCCCCCCACATCAGACCTCTTCTCCCAGAAATACCAGGACTCTGCTGAATATTTCCCATTTCCTCCGGAACATACAGCATTACACTCCGCAAGAGGACAGTTTCTTTCAGAAATGTGGCATTTTATCACAGATACACCATTTTTATGCCCAGTAGAGCTCCTTTTCTCCCAGAAATAGCACTGCTCTTAGGAAGAGCTCCCATTTTCTAACCAAAATGCTGCTTTACACTCCTCAAGATCACACTTACCCCCATCAAGATGGCAGTGTCAGAGAAATACCAGCTTCTGCCCCCAAAATGGGACTTTGGCTCTCCAAAACAAGACATTTTCTCCCAGAAATACCAGGACTCTTAGAAATACCTCACGTTTCATCTCAAGAATACTGCTTTCCACTCCTCAAGATCACACTGACTCCCATCACAATGGCCTTTTCTCCCACATACACCAGCTTTCTCCCAAATACACGACATTTTCTCCCACATACACCCGTTTTCTCCCAAAGATGGGACATATTCTCCCAGAAATGCCAGCTTATTCTTTAACAAACGGCCTTTTTTCCCCAAAATACCAGCCTTTTCCCTCTCTAGCATCTGTTTCCTCACCAATACCTGGCATTTTCTCCCAGAAACACCAGCTTTCTCACAGATACATCACCTTCCCCCCCCCACATCAGACCTCTTCTCCCAGAAATACCAGGACTCTGCTGAATATTTCCCATTTCCTCCGGAACATACAGCATTACACTCCGCAAGAGGACAGTTTCTTTCAGAAATGTGGCATTTTATCACAGATACACCATTTTTATGCCCAGTAGAGCTCCTTTTCTCCCAGAAATAGCACTGCTCTTAGGAAGAGCTCCCATTTTCTAACCAAAATGCTGCTTTACACTCCTCAAGATCACACTTACCCCCATCAAGATGGCAGTGTCACAGAAATACCAGCTTCTGCCCCCAAAATGGGACTTTGGCTCTCCAAAACAAGACATTTTCTCCCAGAAATACCAGGACTCTTAGAAATACCTCACGTTTCATCTCAAGAATACTGCTTTCCACTCCTCAAGATCACACTGACTCCCATCACAATGGCCTTTTCTCCCACATACACCAGCTTTCTCCCAAATACACGACATTTTCTCCCACATACACCCGTTTTCTCCCAAAGATGGGACATATTCTCCCAGAAATGCCAGCTTATTCTTTAACAAACGGCCTTTTTTCCCCAAAATACCAGCCTTTTCCCTCTCTAGCATCTGTTTCCTCACCAATACCTGGCATTTTCTCCCAGAAACACCAGCTTTCTCACAGATACATCACCTTCCCCCCCCCACATCAGACCTCTTCTCCCAGAAATACCAGGACTCTGCTGAATATTTCCCATTTCCTCCGGAACATACAGCATTACACTCCGCAAGAGGACAGTTTCTTTCAGAAATGTGGCATTTTATCACAGATACACCATTTTTATGCCCAGTAGAGCTCCTTTTCTCCCAGAAATAGCACTGCTCTTAGGAAGAGCTCCCATTTTCTAACCAAAATGCTGCTTTACACTCCTCAAGATCACACTTACCCCCATCAAGATGGCAGTGTCAGAGAAATACCAGCTTCTGCCCCCAAAATGGGACTTTGGCTCTCCAAAACAAGACATTTTCTCCCAGAAATACCAGGACTCTTAGAAATACCTCACGTTTCATCTCAAGAATACTGCTTTCCACTCCTCAAGATCACACTGACTCCCATCACAATGGCCTTTTCTCCCACATACACCAGCTTTCTCCCAAATACACAACATTTTCTCCCACATACACCCGTTTTCTCCCAAAGATGGGACATATTCTCCCAGAAATGCCAGCTTATTCTTTAAAAAACGGCCTTTTTTCCCCAAAATACCAGCCTTTTCCCTCTCTAGCATCTGTTTCCTCACCAATACCTGGCATTTTCTCCCAGAAACACCAGCTTTCTCACAGATACATCACCTTCCCCCCCCCACATCAGACCTCTTCTCCCAGAAATACCAGGACTCTGCTGAATATTTCCCATTTCCTCCGGAACATACAGCATTACACTCCGCAAGAGGACAGTTTCTTTCAGAAATGTGGCATTTTATCACAGATACACCATTTTTATGCCCAGTAGAGCTCCTTTTCTCCCAGAAATAGCACTGCTCTTAGGAAGAGCTCCCATTTTCTAACCAAAATGCTGCTTTACACTCCTCAAGATCACATTTACCCCCATCAAGATGGCAGTGTCACAGAAATACCAGCTTCTGCCCCCAAAATGGGACTTTGGCTCTCCAAAACAAGACATTTTCTCCCAGAAATACCAGGACTCTTAGAAATACCTCACGTTTCATCTCAAGAATACTGCTTTCCACTCCTCAAGATCACACTGACTCCCATCACAATGGCCTTTTCTCCCACATACACCAGCTTTCTCCCAAATACACGACATTTTCTCCCACATACACCCGTTTTCTCCCAAAGATGGGACATATTCTCCCAGAAATGCCAGCTTATTCTTTAACAAACGGCCTTTTTTCCCCAAAATACCAGCCTTTTCCCTCTCTAGCATCTGTTTCCTCACCAATACCTGGCATTTTCTCCCAGAAACACCAGCTTTCTCACAGATACATCACCTTCCCCCCCCCACATCAGACCTCTTCTCCCAGAAATACCAGGACTCTGCTGAATATTTCCCATTTCCTCCGGAACATACAGCATTACACTCCGCAAGAGGACAGTTTCTTTCAGAAATGTGGCATTTTATCACAGATACACCATTTTTATGCCCAGTAGAGCTCCTTTTCTCCCAGAAATAGCACTGCTCTTAGGAAGAGCTCCCATTTTCTAACCAAAATGCTGCTTTACACTCCTCAAGATCACACTTACCCCCATCAAGATGGCAGTGTCACAGAAATACCAGCTTCTGCCCCCAAAATGGGACTTTGGCTCTCCAAAACAAGACATTTTCTCCCAGAAATACCAGGACTCTTAGAAATACCTCACGTTTCATCTCAAGAATACTGCTTTCCACTCCTCAAGATCACACTGACTCCCATCACAATGGCCTTTTCTCCCACATACACCAGCTTTCTCCCAAATACACGACATTTTCTCCCACATACACCCGTTTTCTCCCAAAGATGGGACATATTCTCCCAGAAATGCCAGCTTATTCTTTAACAAACGGCCTTTTTTCCCCAAAATACCAGCCTTTTCCCTCTCTAGCATCTGTTTCCTCACCAATACCTGGCATTTTCTCCCAGAAACACCAGCTTTCTCACAGATACATCACCTTCCCCCCCCCACATCAGACCTCTTCTCCCAGAAATACCAGGACTCTGCTGAATATTTCCCATTTCCTCCGGAACATACAGCATTACACTCCGCAAGAGGACAGTTTCTTTCAGAAATGTGGCATTTTATCACAGATACACCATTTTTATGCCCAGTAGAGCTCCTTTTCTCCCAGAAATAGCACTGCTCTTAGGAAGAGCTCCCATTTTCTAACCAAAATGCTGCTTTACACTCCTCAAGATCACACTTACCCCCATCAAGATGGCAGTGTCACAGAAATACCAGCTTCTGCCCCCAAAATGGGACTTTGGCTCTCCAAAACAAGACATTTTCTCCCAGAAATACCAGGACTCTTAGAAATACCTCACGTTTCATCTCAAGAATACTGCTTTCCACTCCTCAAGATCACACTGACTCCCATCACAATGGCCTTTTCTCCCACATACACCAGCTTTCTCCCAAATACACGACATTTTCTCCCACATACACCCGTTTTCTCCCAAAGATGGGACATATTCTCCCAGAAATGCCAGCTTATTCTTTAACAAACGGCCTTTTTTCCCCAAAATACCAGCCTTTTCCCTCTCTAGCATCTGTTTCCTCACCAATACCTGGCATTTTCTCCCAGAAACACCAGCTTTCTCACAGATACATCACCTTCCCCCCCCCACATCAGACCTCTTCTCCCAGAAATACCAGGACTCTGCTGAATATTTCCCATTTCCTCCGGAACATACAGCATTACACTCCGCAAGAGGACAGTTTCTTTCAGAAATGTGGCATTTTATCACAGATACACCATTTTTATGCCCAGTAGAGCTCCTTTTCTCCCAGAAATAGCACTGCTCTTAGGAAGAGCTCCCATTTTCTAACCAAAATGCTGCTTTACACTCCTCAAGATCACACTTACCCCCATCAAGATGGCAGTGTCACAGAAATACCAGCTTCTGCCCCCAAAATGGGACTTTGGCTCTCCAAAACAAGACATTTTCTCCCAGAAATACCAGGACTCTTAGAAATACCTCACGTTTCATCTCAAGAATACTGCTTTCCACTCCTCAAGATCACACTGACTCCCATCACAATGGCCTTTTCTCCCACATACACCAGCTTTCTCCCAAATACACGACATTTTCTCCCACATACACCCGTTTTCTCCCAAAGATGGGACATATTCTCCCAGAAATGCCAGCTTATTCTTTAACAAACGGCCTTTTTTCCCCAAAATACCAGCCTTTTCCCTCTCTAGCATCTGTTTCCTCACCAATACCTGGCATTTTCTCCCAGAAACACCAGCTTTCTCACAGATACATCACCTTCCCCCCCCCACATCAGACCTCTTCTCCCAGAAATACCAGGACTCTGCTGAATATTTCCCATTTCCTCCGGAACATACAGCATTACACTCCGCAAGAGGACAGTTTCTTTCAGAAATGTGGCATTTTATCACAGATACACCATTTTTATGCCCAGTAGAGCTCCTTTTCTCCCAGAAATAGCACTGCTCTTAGGAAGAGCTCCCATTTTCTAACCAAAATGCTGCTTTACACTCCTCAAGATCACACTTACCCCCATCAAGATGGCAGTGTCAGAGAAATACCAGCTTCTGCCCCCAAAATGGGACTTTGGCTCTCCAAAACAAGACATTTTCTCCCAGAAATACCAGGACTCTTAGAAATACCTCACGTTTCATCTCAAGAATACTGCTTTCCACTCCTCAAGATCACACTGACTCCCATCACAATGGCCTTTTCTCCCACATACACCAGCTTTCTCCCAAATACACAACATTTTCTCCCACATACACCCGTTTTCTCCCAAAGATGGGACATATTCTCCCAGAAATGCCAGCTTATTCTTTAAAAAACGGCCTTTTTTCCCCAAAATACCAGCCTTTTCCCTCTCTAGCATCTGTTTCCTCACCAATACCTGGCATTTTCTCCCAGAAACACCAGCTTTCTCACAGATACATCACCTTCCCCCCCCCACATCAGACCTCTTCTCCCAGAAATACCAGGACTCTGCTGAATATTTCCCATTTCCTCCGGAACATACAGCATTACACTCCGCAAGAGGACAGTTTCTTTCAGAAATGTGGCATTTTATCACAGATACACCATTTTTATGCCCAGTAGAGCTCCTTTTCTCCCAGAAATAGCACTGCTCTTAGGAAGAGCTCCCATTTTCTAACCAAAATGCTGCTTTACACTCCTCAAGATCACATTTACCCCCATCAAGATGGCAGTGTCACAGAAATACCAGCTTCTGCCCCCAAAATGGGACTTTGGCTCTCCAAAACAAGACATTTTCTCCCAGAAATACCAGGACTCTTAGAAATACCTCACGTTTCATCTCAAGAATACTGCTTTCCACTCCTCAAGATCACACTGACTCCCATCACAATGGCCTTTTCTCCCACATACACCAGCTTTCTCCCAAATACACGACATTTTCTCCCACATACACCCGTTTTCTCCCAAAGATGGGACATATTCTCCCAGAAATGCCAGCTTATTCTTTAACAAACGGCCTTTTTTCCCCAAAATACCAGCCTTTTCCCTCTCTAGCATCTGTTTCCTCACCAATACCTGGCATTTTCTCCCAGAAACACCAGCTTTCTCACAGATACATCACCTTCCCCCCCCCACATCAGACCTCTTCTCCCAGAAATACCAGGACTCTGCTGAATATTTCCCATTTCCTCCGGAACATACAGCATTACACTCCGCAAGAGGACAGTTTCTTTCAGAAATGTGGCATTTTATCACAGATACACCATTTTTATGCCCAGTAGAGCTCCTTTTCTCCCAGAAATAGCACTGCTCTTAGGAAGAGCTCCCATTTTCTAACCAAAATGCTGCTTTACACTCCTCAAGATCACACTTACCCCCATCAAGATGGCAGTGTCACAGAAATACCAGCTTCTGCCCCCAAAATGGGACTTTGGCTCTCCAAAACAAGACATTTTCTCCCAGAAATACCAGGACTCTTAGAAATACCTCACGTTTCATCTCAAGAATACTGCTTTCCACTCCTCAAGATCACACTGACTCCCATCACAATGGCCTTTTCTCCCACATACACCAGCTTTCTCCCAAATACACGACATTTTCTCCCACATACACCCGTTTTCTCCCAAAGATGGGACATATTCTCCCAGAAATGCCAGCTTATTCTTTAACAAACGGCCTTTTTTCCCCAAAATACCAGCCTTTTCCCTCTCTAGCATCTGTTTCCTCACCAATACCTGGCATTTTCTCCCAGAAACACCAGCTTTCTCACAGATACATCACCTTCCCCCCCCACATCAGACCTCTTCTCCCAGAAATACCAGGACTCTGCTGAATATTTCCCATTTCCTCCGGAACATACAGCATTACACTCCGCAAGAGGACAGTTTCTTTCAGAAATGTGGCATTTTATCACAGATACACCATTTTTATGCCCAGTAGAGCTCCTTTTCTCCCAGAAATAGCACTGCTCTTAGGAAGAGCTCCCATTTTCTAACCAAAATGCTGCTTTACACTCCTCAAGATCACACTTACCCCCATCAAGATGGCAGTGTCACAGAAATACCAGCTTCTGCCCCCAAAATGGGACTTTGGCTCTCCAAAACAAGACATTTTCTCCCAGAAATACCAGGACTCTTAGAAATACCTCACGTTTCATCTCAAGAATACTGCTTTCCACTCCTCAAGATCACACTGACTCCCATCACAATGGCCTTTTCTCCCACATACACCAGCTTTCTCCCAAATACACGACATTTTCTCCCACATACACCCGTTTTCTCCCAAAGATGGGACATATTCTCCCAGAAATGCCAGCTTATTCTTTAACAAACGGCCTTTTTTCCCCAAAATACCAGCCTTTTCCCTCTCTAGCATCTGTTTCCTCACCAATACCTGGCATTTTCTCCCAGAAACACCAGCTTTCTCACAGATACATCACCTTCCCCCCCCCACATCAGACCTCTTCTCCCAGAAATACCAGGACTCTGCTGAATATTTCCCATTTCCTCCGGAACATACAGCATTACACTCCGCAAGAGGACAGTTTCTTTCAGAAATGTGGCATTTTATCACAGATACACCATTTTTATGCCCAGTAGAGCTCCTTTTCTCCCAGAAATAGCACTGCTCTTAGGAAGAGCTCCCATTTTCTAACCAAAATGCTGCTTTACACTCCTCAAGATCACACTTACCCCCATCAAGATGGCAGTGTCACAGAAATACCAGCTTCTGCCCCCAAAATGGGACTTTGGCTCTCCAAAACAAGACATTTTCTCCCAGAAATACCAGGACTCTTAGAAATACCTCACGTTTCATCTCAAGAATACTGCTTTCCACTCCTCAAGATCACACTGACTCCCATCACAATGGCCTTTTCTCCCACATACACCAGCTTTCTCCCAAATACACGACATTTTCTCCCACATACACCCGTTTTCTCCCAAAGATGGGACATATTCTCCCAGAAATGCCAGCTTATTCTTTAACAAACGGCCTTTTTTCCCCAAAATACCAGCCTTTTCCCTCTCTAGCATCTGTTTCCTCACCAATACCTGGCATTTTCTCCCAGAAACACCAGCTTTCTCACAGATACATCACCTTCCCCCCCACATCAGACCTCTTCTCCCAGAAATACCAGGACTCTGCTGAATATTTCCCATTTCCTCCGGAACATACAGCATTACACTCCGCAAGAGGACAGTTTCTTTCAGAAATGTGGCATTTTATCACAGATACACCATTTTTATGCCCAGTAGAGCTCCTTTTCTCCCAGAAATAGCACTGCTCTTAGGAAGAGCTCCCATTTTCTAACCAAAATGCTGCTTTACACTCCTCAAGATCACACTTACCCCCATCAAGATGGCAGTGTCAGAGAAATACCAGCTTCTGCCCCCAAAATGGGACTTTGGCTCTCCAAAACAAGACATTTTCTCCCAGAAATACCAGGACTCTTAGAAATACCTCACGTTTCATCTCAAGAATACTGCTTTCCACTCCTCAAGATCACACTGACTCCCATCACAATGGCCTTTTCTCCCACATACACCAGCTTTCTCCCAAATACACGACATTTTCTCCCACATACACCCGTTTTCTCCCAAAGATGGGACATATTCTCCCAGAAATGCCAGCTTATTCTTTAAAAAACGGCCTTTTTTCCCCAAAATACCAGCCTTTTCCCTCTCTAGCATCTGTTTCCTCACCAATACCTGGCATTTTCTCCCAGAAACACCAGCTTTCTCACAGATACATCACCTTCCCCCCCCCACATCAGACCTCTTCTCCCAGAAATACCAGGACTCTGCTGAATATTTCCCATTTCCTCCGGAACATACAGCATTACACTCCGCAAGAGGACAGTTTCTTTCAGAAATGTGGCATTTTATCACAGATACACCATTTTTATGCCCAGTAGAGCTCCTTTTCTCCCAGAAATAGCACTGCTCTTAGGAAGAGCTCCCATTTTCTAACCAAAATGCTGCTTTACACTCCTCAAGATCACACTTACCCCCATCAAGATGGCAGTGTCACAGAAATACCAGCTTCTGCCCCCAAAATGGGACTTTGGCTCTCCAAAACAAGACATTTTCTCCCAGAAATACCAGGACTCTTAGAAATACCTCATGTTTCATCTCAAGAATACTGCTTTCCACTCCTCAAGATCACACTGACTCCCATCACAATGGCCTTTTCTCCCACATACACCAGCTTTCTCCCAAATACACGACATTTTCTCCCACATACACCCGTTTTCTCCCAAAGATGGGACATATTCTCCCAGAAATGCCAGCTTATTCTTTAAAAAACGGCCTTTTTTTCCCAAAATACCTGCTTTCTCACAAACACCTGTCATTTTCCAACCAAGTCTGCTACTATCTCCCAGAAACAGCCGGTTTCCGAGAAATACCTGACGTTTGCTCTCCCAAATACTACTTGACACTCCTCCAGAGGACATTGTCTCCCCTATTTACCACGTTGTCTCCCCAAGAGACCACTTGGCACACCAAAAAGACCACCGTTGCTCTCCAGTACAAGATCTTCTTTCCCACCGGTTCCCACTTTTCTCCCCCAGCTATGTCATTTCCTCCCAGAAATGCCACTTTTCCCTTGGAAATTTCACCTTCTCTTCCAAAAAGAGGAGATTTGCTCCCAGAAATACCCCTTCTCTTACAACTGCCACACGCTTTCTCCCCAAAAAGCCTCCATGACAATGCCAAATGGGACACTTGCAGCCAAGAAGAGGACACCTTCTCTCAGAAAGACCACTTTTCTCCCCAAGAGAGGAGATTTTCTCCCAATTGGATGACATTTGCTGTAAGAAAGACCTGTTTTCTTCCCTCAAGAGGACATTGTCTTTCCCACTGAGGACATTTTCTCCCAGAAGTGCCGCTACTCTGTGAAACACCTCCATTTCCTCCCAAATCTACTCCATGACACGCCTCAGGATGACACTTACTCCCCGATTTGGGGCATTTTCTCCCAGAAATACCACTTCTCTCCCAAAGGGATGGCCTTTTCCCTCTCTAGCATCTGTTTCCTCACCAATACCTGGCATTTTCTCCCAGAAACACCAGCTTTCTCACAGATACATCACCTTCCCCCCCCCACATCAGACCTCTTCTCCCAGAAATACCAGGACTCTGCTGAATATTTCCCATTTCCTCCGGAACATACAGCATTACACTCCGCAAGAGGACAGTTTCTTTCAGAAATGTGGCATTTTATCACAGATACACCATTTTTATGCCCAGTAGAGCTCCTTTTCTCCCAGAAATAGCACTGCTCTTAGGAAGAGCTCCCATTTTCTAACCAAAATGCTGCTTTACACTCCTCAAGATCACACTTACCCCCATCAAAATGGCAGTGTCAGAGAAATACCAGCTTCTGCCCCCAAAATGGGACTTTGGCTCTCCAAAACAAGACATTTTCTCCCAGAAATACCAGGACTCTTAGAAATACCTCACGTTTCATCTCAAGAATACTGCTTTCCACTCCTCAAGATCACACTGACTCCCATCACAATGGCCTTTTCTCCCACATACACCAGCTTTCTCCCAAATACACGACATTTTCTCCCACATACACCCGTTTTCTCCCAAAGATGGGACATATTCTCCCAGAAATGCCAGCTTATTCTTTAACAAACGGCCTTTTTTCCCCAAAATACCAGCCTTTTCCCTCTCTAGCATCTGTTTCCTCACCAATACCTGGCATTTTCTCCCAGAAACACCAGCTTTCTCACAGATACATCACCTTCCCCCCCCCACATCAGACCTCTTCTCCCAGAAATACCAGGACTCTGCTGAATATTTCCCATTTCCTCCGGAACATACAGCATTACACTCCGCAAGAGGACAGTTTCTTTCAGAAATGTGGCATTTTATCACAGATACACCATTTTTATGCCCAGTAGAGCTCCTTTTCTCCCAGAAATAGCACTGCTCTTAGGAAGAGCTCCCATTTTCTAACCAAAATGCTGCTTTACACTCCTCAAGATCACATTTACCCCCATCAAGATGGCAGTGTCACAGAAATACCAGCTTCTGCCCCCAAAATGGGACTTTGGCTCTCCAAAACAAGACATTTTCTCCCAGAAATACCAGGACTCTTAGAAATACCTCACGTTTCATCTCAAGAATACTGCTTTCCACTCCTCAAGATCACACTGACTCCCATCACAATGGCCTTTTCTCCCACATACACCAGCTTTCTCCCAAATACACGACATTTTCTCCCACATACACCCGTTTTCTCCCAAAGATGGGACATATTCTCCCAGAAATGCCAGCTTATTCTTTAACAAACGGCCTTTTTTCCCCAAAATACCAGCCTTTTCCCTCTCTAGCATCTGTTTCCTCACCAATACCTGGCATTTTCTCCCAGAAACACCAGCTTTCTCACAGATACATCACCTTCCCCCCCCCACATCAGACCTCTTCTCCCAGAAATACCAGGACTCTGCTGAATATTTCCCATTTCCTCCGGAACATACAGCATTACACTCCGCAAGAGGACAGTTTCTTTCAGAAATGTGGCATTTTATCACAGATACACCATTTTTATGCCCAGTAGAGCTCCTTTTCTCCCAGAAATAGCACTGCTCTTAGGAAGAGCTCCCATTTTCTAACCAAAATGCTGCTTTACACTCCTCAAGATCACACTTACCCCCATCAAGATGGCAGTGTCAGAGAAATACCAGCTTCTGCCCCCAAAATGGGACTTTGGCTCTCCAAAACAAGACATTTTCTCCCAGAAATACCAGGACTCTTAGAAATACCTCACGTTTCATCTCAAGAATACTGCTTTCCACTCCTCAAGATCACACTGACTCCCATCACAATGGCCTTTTCTCCCACATACACCAGCTTTCTCCCAAATACACGACATTTTCTCCCACATACACCCGTTTTCTCCCAAAGATGGGACATATTCTCCCAGAAATGCCAGCTTATTCTTTAACAAACGGCCTTTTTTCCCCAAAATACCAGCCTTTTCCCTCTCTAGCATCTGTTTCCTCACCAATACCTGGCATTTTCTCCCAGAAACACCAGCTTTCTCACAGATACATCACCTTCCCCCCCCCACATCAGACCTCTTCTCCCAGAAATACCAGGACTCTGCTGAATATTTCCCATTTCCTCCGGAACATACAGCATTACACTCCGCAAGAGGACAGTTTCTTTCAGAAATGTGGCATTTTATCACAGATACACCATTTTTATGCCCAGTAGAGCTCCTTTTCTCCCAGAAATAGCACTGCTCTTAGGAAGAGCTCCCATTTTCTAACCAAAATGCTGCTTTACACTCCTCAAGATCACATTTACCCCCATCAAGATGGCAGTGTCACAGAAATACCAGCTTCTGCCCCCAAAATGGGACTTTGGCTCTCCAAAACAAGACATTTTCTCCCAGAAATACCAGGACTCTTAGAAATACCTCACGTTTCATCTCAAGAATACTGCTTTCCACTCCTCAAGATCACACTGACTCCCATCACAATGGCCTTTTCTCCCACATACACCAGCTTTCTCCCAAATACACGACATTTTCTCCCACATACACCCGTTTTCTCCCAAAGATGGGACATATTCTCCCAGAAATGCCAGCTTATTCTTTAAAAAACGGCCTTTTTTCCCCAAAATACCAGCCTTTTCCCTCTCTAGCATCTGTTTCCTCACCAATACCTGGCATTTTCTCCCAGAAACACCAGCTTTCTCACAGATACATCACCTTCCCCCCCCCACATCAGACCTCTTCTCCCAGAAATACCAGGACTCTGCTGAATATTTCCCATTTCCTCCGGAACATACAGCATTACACTCCGCAAGAGGACAGTTTCTTTCAGAAATGTGGCATTTTATCACAGATACACCATTTTTATGCCCAGTAGAGCTCCTTTTCTCCCAGAAATAGCACTGCTCTTAGGAAGAGCTCCCATTTTCTAACCAAAATGCTGCTTTACACTCCTCAAGATCACACTTACCCCCATCAAGATGGCAGTGTCACAGAAATACCAGCTTCTGCCCCCAAAATGGGACTTTGGCTCTCCAAAACAAGACATTTTCTCCCAGAAATACCAGGACTCTTAGAAATACCTCACGTTTCATCTCAAGAATACTGCTTTCCACTCCTCAAGATCACACTGACTCCCATCACAATGGCCTTTTCTCCCACATACACCAGCTTTCTCCCAAATACACGACATTTTCTCCCACATACACCCGTTTTCTCCCAAAGATGGGACATATTCTCCCAGAAATGCCAGCTTATTCTTTAACAAACGGCCTTTTTTCCCCAAAATACCAGCCTTTTCCCTCTCTAGCATCTGTTTCCTCACCAATACCTGGCATTTTCTCCCAGAAACACCAGCTTTCTCACAGATACATCACCTTCCCCCCCCCACATCAGACCTCTTCTCCCAGAAATACCAGGACTCTGCTGAATATTTCCCATTTCCTCCGGAACATACAGCATTACACTCCGCAAGAGGACAGTTTCTTTCAGAAATGTGGCATTTTATCACAGATACACCATTTTTATGCCCAGTAGAGCTCCTTTTCTCCCAGAAATAGCACTGCTCTTAGGAAGAGCTCCCATTTTCTAACCAAAATGCTGCTTTACACTCCTCAAGATCACACTTACCCCCATCAAGATGGCAGTGTCACAGAAATACCAGCTTCTGCCCCCAAAATGGGACTTTGGCTCTCCAAAACAAGACATTTTCTCCCAGAAATACCAGGACTCTTAGAAATACCTCACGTTTCATCTCAAGAATACTGCTTTCCACTCCTCAAGATCACACTGACTCCCATCACAATGGCCTTTTCTCCCACATACACCAGCTTTCTCCCAAATACACGACATTTTCTCCCACATACACCCGTTTTCTCCCAAAGATGGGACATATTCTCCCAGAAATGCCAGCTTATTCTTTAACAAACGGCCTTTTTTCCCCAAAATACCAGCCTTTTCCCTCTCTAGCATCTGTTTCCTCACCAATACCTGGCATTTTCTCCCAGAAACACCAGCTTTCTCACAGATACATCACCTTCCCCCCCCCACATCAGACCTCTTCTCCCAGAAATACCAGGACTCTGCTGAATATTTCCCATTTCCTCCGGAACATACAGCATTACACTCCGCAAGAGGACAGTTTCTTTCAGAAATGTGGCATTTTATCACAGATACACCATTTTTATGCCCAGTAGAGCTCCTTTTCTCCCAGAAATAGCACTGCTCTTAGGAAGAGCTCCCATTTTCTAACCAAAATGCTGCTTTACACTCCTCAAGATCACACTTACCCCCATCAAGATGGCAGTGTCACAGAAATACCAGCTTCTGCCCCCAAAATGGGACTTTGGCTCTCCAAAACAAGACATTTTCTCCCAGAAATACCAGGACTCTTAGAAATACCTCACGTTTCATCTCAAGAATACTGCTTTCCACTCCTCAAGATCACACTGACTCCCATCACAATGGCCTTTTCTCCCACATACACCAGCTTTCTCCCAAATACACGACATTTTCTCCCACATACACCCGTTTTCTCCCAAAGATGGGACATATTCTCCCAGAAATGCCAGCTTATTCTTTAAAAAACGGCCTTTTTTCCCCAAAATACCAGCCTTTTCCCTCTCTAGCATCTGTTTCCTCACCAATACCTGGCATTTTCTCCCAGAAACACCAGCTTTCTCACAGATACATCACCTTCCCCCCCCCACATCAGACCTCTTCTCCCAGAAATACCAGGACTCTGCTGAATATTTCCCATTTCCTCCGGAGCATACAGCATTACACTCCGCAAGAGGACAGTTTCTTTCAGAAATGTGGCATTTTATCACAGATACACCATTTTTATGCCCAGTAGAGCTCCTTTTCTCCCAGAAATAGCACTGCTCTTAGGAAGAGCTCCCATTTTCTAACCAAAATGCTGCTTTACACTCCTCAAGATCACACTTACCCCCATCAAGATGGCAGTGTCACAGAAATACCAGCTTCTGCCCCCAAAATGGGACTTTGGCTCTCCAAAACAAGACATTTTCTCCCAGAAATACCAGGACTCTTAGAAATACCTCACGTTTCATCTCAAGAATACTGCTTTCCACTCCTCAAGATCACACTGACTCCCATCACAATGGCCTTTTCTCCCACATACACCAGCTTTCTCCCAAATACACGACATTTTCTCCCACATACACCCGTTTTCTCCCAAAGATGGGACATATTCTCCCAGAAATGCCAGCTTATTCTTTAACAAACGGCCTTTTTTCCCCAAAATACCAGCCTTTTCCCTCTCTAGCATCTGTTTCCTCACCAATACCTGGCATTTTCTCCCAGAAACACCAGCTTTCTCACAGATACATCACCTTCCCCCCCCCACATCAGACCTCTTCTCCCAGAAATACCAGGACTCTGCTGAATATTTCCCATTTCCTCCGGAACATACAGCATTACACTCCGCAAGAGGACAGTTTCTTTCAGAAATGTGGCATTTTATCACAGATACACCATTTTTATGCCCAGTAGAGCTCCTTTTCTCCCAGAAATAGCACTGCTCTTAGGAAGAGCTCCCATTTTCTAACCAAAATGCTGCTTTACACTCCTCAAGATCACACTTACCCCCATCAAGATGGCAGTGTCACAGAAATACCAGCTTCTGCCCCCAAAATGGGACTTTGGCTCTCCAAAACAAGACATTTTCTCCCAGAAATACCAGGACTCTTAGAAATACCTCACGTTTCATCTCAAGAATACTGCTTTCCACTCCTCAAGATCACACTGACTCCCATCACAATGGCCTTTTCTCCCACATACACCAGCTTTCTCCCAAATACACGACATTTTCTCCCACATACACCCGTTTTCTCCCAAAGATGGGACATATTCTCCCAGAAATGCCAGCTTATTCTTTAAAAAACGGCCTTTTTTCCCCAAAATACCAGCCTTTTCCCTCTCTAGCATCTGTTTCCTCACCAATACCTGGCATTTTCTCCCAGAAACACCAGCTTTCTCACAGATACATCACCTTCCCCCCCCCACATCAGACCTCTTCTCCCAGAAATACCAGGACTCTGCTGAATATTTCCCATTTCCTCCGGAACATACAGCATTACACTCCGCAAGAGGACAGTTTCTTTCAGAAATGTGGCATTTTATCACAGATACACCATTTTTATGCCCAGTAGAGCTCCTTTTCTCCCAGAAATAGCACTGCTCTTAGGAAGAGCTCCCATTTTCTAACCAAAATGCTGCTTTACACTCCTCAAGATCACACTTACCCCCATCAAGATGGCAGTGTCACAGAAATACCAGCTTCTGCCCCCAAAATGGGACTTTGGCTCTCCAAAACAAGACATTTTCTCCCAGAAATACCAGGACTCTTAGAAATACCTCACGTTTCATCTCAAGAATACTGCTTTCCACTCCTCAAGATCACACTGACTCCCATCACAATGGCCTTTTCTCCCACATACACCAGCTTTCTCCCAAATACACGACATTTTCTCCCACATACACCCGTTTTCTCCCAAAGATGGGACATATTCTCCCAGAAATGCCAGCTTATTCTTTAACAAACGGCCTTTTTTCCCCAAAATACCAGCCTTTTCCCTCTCTAGCATCTGTTTCCTCACCAATACCTGGCATTTTCTCCCAGAAACACCAGCTTTCTCACAGATACATCACCTTCCCCCCCCCACATCAGACCTCTTCTCCCAGAAATACCAGGACTCTGCTGAATATTTCCCATTTCCTCCGGAACATACAGCATTACACTCCGCAAGAGGACAGTTTCTTTCAGAAATGTGGCATTTTATCACAGATACACCATTTTTATGCCCAGTAGAGCTCCTTTTCTCCCAGAAATAGCACTGCTCTTAGGAAGAGCTCCCATTTTCTAACCAAAATGCTGCTTTACACTCCTCAAGATCACACTTACCCCCATCAAGATGGCAGTGTCACAGAAATACCAGCTTCTGCCCCCAAAATGGGACTTTGGCTCTCCAAAACAAGACATTTTCTCCCAGAAATACCAGGACTCTTAGAAATACCTCACGTTTCATCTCAAGAATACTGCTTTCCACTCCTCAAGATCACACTGACTCCCATCACAATGGCCTTTTCTCCCACATACACCAGCTTTCTCCCAAATACACGACATTTTCTCCCACATACACCCGTTTTCTCCCAAAGATGGGACATATTCTCCCAGAAATGCCAGCTTATTCTTTAAAAAACGGCCTTTTTTCCCCAAAATACCAGCCTTTTCCCTCTCTAGCATCTGTTTCCTCACCAATACCTGGCATTTTCTCCCAGAAACACCAGCTTTCTCACAGATACATCACCTTCCCCCCCCCACATCAGACCTCTTCTCCCAGAAATACCAGGACTCTGCTGAATATTTCCCATTTCCTCCGGAGCATACAGCATTACACTCCGCAAGAGGACAGTTTCTTTCAGAAATGTGGCATTTTATCACAGATACACCATTTTTATGCCCAGTAGAGCTCCTTTTCTCCCAGAAATAGCACTGCTCTTAGGAAGAGCTCCCATTTTCTAACCAAAATGCTGCTTTACACTCCTCAAGATCACACTTACCCCCATCAAGATGGCAGTGTCACAGAAATACCAGCTTCTGCCCCCAAAATGGGACTTTGGCTCTCCAAAACAAGACATTTTCTCCCAGAAATACCAGGACTCTTAGAAATACCTCACGTTTCATCTCAAGAATACTGCTTTCCACTCCTCAAGATCACACTGACTCCCATCACAATGGCCTTTTCTCCCACATACACCAGCTTTCTCCCAAATACACGACATTTTCTCCCACATACACCCGTTTTCTCCCAAAGATGGGACATATTCTCCCAGAAATGCCAGCTTATTCTTTAACAAACGGCCTTTTTTCCCCAAAATACCAGCCTTTTCCCTCTCTAGCATCTGTTTCCTCACCAATACCTGGCATTTTCTCCCAGAAACACCAGCTTTCTCACAGATACATCACCTTCCCCCCCCCACATCAGACCTCTTCTCCCAGAAATACCAGGACTCTGCTGAATATTTCCCATTTCCTCCGGAACATACAGCATTACACTCCGCAAGAGGACAGTTTCTTTCAGAAATGTGGCATTTTATCACAGATACACCATTTTTATGCCCAGTAGAGCTCCTTTTCTCCCAGAAATAGCACTGCTCTTAGGAAGAGCTCCCATTTTCTAACCAAAATGCTGCTTTACACTCCTCAAGATCACACTTACCCCCATCAAGATGGCAGTGTCACAGAAATACCAGCTTCTGCCCCCAAAATGGGACTTTGGCTCTCCAAAACAAGACATTTTCTCCCAGAAATACCAGGACTCTTAGAAATACCTCACGTTTCATCTCAAGAATACTGCTTTCCACTCCTCAAGATCACACTGACTCCCATCACAATGGCCTTTTCTCCCACATACACCAGCTTTCTCCCAAATACACGACATTTTCTCCCACATACACCCGTTTTCTCCCAAAGATGGGACATATTCTCCCAGAAATGCCAGCTTATTCTTTAACAAACGGCCTTTTTTCCCCAAAATACCAGCCTTTTCCCTCTCTAGCATCTGTTTCCTCACCAATACCTGGCATTTTCTCCCAGAAACACCAGCTTTCTCACAGATACATCACCTTCCCCCCCCCACATCAGACCTCTTCTCCCAGAAATACCAGGACTCTGCTGAATATTTCCCATTTCCTCCGGAACATACAGCATTACACTCCGCAAGAGGACAGTTTCTTTCAGAAATGTGGCATTTTATCACAGATACACCATTTTTATGCCCAGTAGAGCTCCTTTTCTCCCAGAAATAGCACTGCTCTTAGGAAGAGCTCCCATTTTCTAACCAAAATGCTGCTTTACACTCCTCAAGATCACACTTACCCCCATCAAGATGGCAGTGTCACAGAAATACCAGCTTCTGCCCCCAAAATGGGACTTTGGCTCTCCAAAACAAGACATTTTCTCCCAGAAATACCAGGACTCTTAGAAATACCTCACGTTTCATCTCAAGAATACTGCTTTCCACTCCTCAAGATCACACTGACTCCCATCACAATGGCCTTTTCTCCCACATACACCAGCTTTCTCCCAAATACACGACATTTTCTCCCACATACACCCGTTTTCTCCCAAAGATGGGACATATTCTCCCAGAAATGCCAGCTTATTCTTTAAAAAACGGCCTTTTTTCCCCAAAATACCAGCCTTTTCCCTCTCTAGCATCTGTTTCCTCACCAATACCTGGCATTTTCTCCCAGAAACACCAGCTTTCTCACAGATACATCACCTTCCCCCCCCCACATCAGACCTCTTCTCCCAGAAATACCAGGACACTGCTGAATATTTCCCATTTCCTCCGGAGCATACAGCATTACACTCCGCAAGAGGACAGTTTCTTTCAGAAATGTGGCATTTTATCACAGATACACCATTTTTATGCCCAGTAGAGCTCCTTTTCTCCCAGAAATAGCACTGCTCTTAGGAAGAGCTCCCATTTTCTAACCAAAATGCTGCTTTACACTCCTCAAGATCACACTTACCCCCATCAAGATGGCAGTGTCACAGAAATACCAGCTTCTGCCCCCAAAATGGGACTTTGGCTCTCCAAAACAAGACATTTTCTCCCAGAAATACCAGGACTCTTAGAAATACCTCACGTTTCATCTCAAGAATACTGCTTTCCACTCCTCAAGATCACACTGACTCCCATCACAATGGCCTTTTCTCCCACATACACCAGCTTTCTCCCAAATACACGACATTTTCTCCCACATACACCCGTTTTCTCCCAAAGATGGGACATATTCTCCCAGAAATGCCAGCTTATTCTTTAACAAACGGCCTTTTTTCCCCAAAATACCAGCCTTTTCCCTCTCTAGCATCTGTTTCCTCACCAATACCTGGCATTTTCTCCCAGAAACACCAGCTTTCTCACAGATACATCACCTTCCCCCCCCCACATCAGACCTCTTCTCCCAGAAATACCAGGACTCTGCTGAATATTTCCCATTTCCTCCGGAGCATACAGCATTACACTCCGCAAGAGGACAGTTTCTTTCAGAAATGTGGCATTTTATCACAGATACACCATTTTTATGCCCAGTAGAGCTCCTTTTCTCCCAGAAATAGCACTGCTCTTAGGAAGAGCTCCCATTTTCTAACCAAAATGCTGCTTTACACTCCTCAAGATCACACTTACCCCCATCAAGATGGCAGTGTCACAGAAATACCAGCTTCTGCCCCCAAAATGGGACTTTGGCTCTCCAAAACAAGACATTTTCTCCCAGAAATACCAGGACTCTTAGAAATACCTCACGTTTCATCTCAAGAATACTGCTTTCCACTCCTCAAGATCACACTGACTCCCATCACAATGGCCTTTTCTCCCACATACACCAGCTTTCTCCCAAATACACGACATTTTCTCCCACATACACCCGTTTTCTCCCAAAGATGGGACATATTCTCCCAGAAATGCCAGCTTATTCTTTAACAAACGGCCTTTTTTCCCCAAAATACCAGCCTTTTCCCTCTCTAGCATCTGTTTCCTCACCAATACCTGGCATTTTCTCCCAGAAACACCAGCTTTCTCACAGATACATCACCTTCCCCCCCCCACATCAGACCTCTTCTCCCAGAAATACCAGGACTCTGCTGAATATTTCCCATTTCCTCCGGAACATACAGCATTACACTCCGCAAGAGGACAGTTTCTTTCAGAAATGTGGCATTTTATCACAGATACACCATTTTTATGCCCAGTAGAGCTCCTTTTCTCCCAGAAATAGCACTGCTCTTAGGAAGAGCTCCCATTTTCTAACCAAAATGCTGCTTTACACTCCTCAAGATCACACTTACCCCCATCAAGATGGCAGTGTCACAGAAATACCAGCTTCTGCCCCCAAAATGGGACTTTGGCTCTCCAAAACAAGACATTTTCTCCCAGAAATACCAGGACTCTTAGAAATACCTCACGTTTCATCTCAAGAATACTGCTTTCCACTCCTCAAGATCACACTGACTCCCATCACAATGGCCTTTTCTCCCACATACACCAGCTTTCTCCCAAATACACGACATTTTCTCCCACATACACCCGTTTTCTCCCAAAGATGGGACATATTCTCCCAGAAATGCCAGCTTATTCTTTAACAAACGGCCTTTTTTCCCCAAAATACCAGCCTTTTCCCTCTCTAGCATCTGTTTCCTCACCAATACCTGGCATTTTCTCCCAGAAACACCAGCTTTCTCACAGATACATCACCTTCCCCCCCCCACATCAGACCTCTTCTCCCAGAAATACCAGGACTCTGCTGAATATTTCCCATTTCCTCCGGAGCATACAGCATTACACTCCGCAAGAGGACAGTTTCTTTCAGAAATGTGGCATTTTATCACAGATACACCATTTTTATGCCCAGTAGAGCTCCTTTTCTCCCAGAAATAGCACTGCTCTTAGGAAGAGCTCCCATTTTCTAACCAAAATGCTGCTTTACACTCCTCAAGATCACACTTACCCCCATCAAGATGGCAGTGTCACAGAAATACCAGCTTCTGCCCCCAAAATGGGACTTTGGCTCTCCAAAACAAGACATTTTCTCCCAGAAATACCAGGACTCTTAGAAATACCTCACGTTTCATCTCAAGAATACTGCTTTCCACTCCTCAAGATCACACTGACTCCCATCACAATGGCCTTTTCTCCCACATACACCAGCTTTCTCCCAAATACACGACATTTTCTCCCACATACACCCGTTTTCTCCCAAAGATGGGACATATTCTCCCAGAAATGCCAGCTTATTCTTTAACAAACGGCCTTTTTTCCCCAAAATACCAGCCTTTTCCCTCTCTAGCATCTGTTTCCTCACCAATACCTGGCATTTTCTCCCAGAAACACCAGCTTTCTCACAGATACATCACCTTCCCCCCCCCACATCAGACCTCTTCTCCCAGAAATACCAGGACTCTGCTGAATATTTCCCATTTCCTCCGGAACATACAGCATTACACTCCGCAAGAGGACAGTTTCTTTCAGAAATGTGGCATTTTATCACAGATACGCCATTTTTATGCCCAGTAGAGCTCCTTTTCTCCCAGAAATAGCACTGCTCTTAGGAAGAGCTCCCATTTTCTAACCAAAATGCTGCTTTACACTCCTCAAGATCACACTTACCCCCATCAAGATGGCAGTGTCACAGAAATACCAGCTTCTGCCCCCAAAATGGGACTTTGGCTCTCCAAAACAAGACATTTTCTCCCAGAAATACCAGGACTCTTAGAAATACCTCACGTTTCATCTCAAGAATACTGCTTTCCACTCCTCAAGATCACACTGACTCCCATCACAATGGCCTTTTCTCCCACATACACCAGCTTTCTCCCAAATACACGACATTTTCTCCCACATACACCCGTTTTCTCCCAAAGATGGGACATATTCTCCCAGAAATGCCAGCTTATTCTTTAAAAAACGGCCTTTTTTCCCCAAAATACCAGCCTTTTCCCTCTCTAGCATCTGTTTCCTCACCAATACCTGGCATTTTCTCCCAGAAACACCAGCTTTCTCACAGATACATCACCTTCCCCCCCCCACATCAGACCTCTTCTCCCAGAAATACCAGGACTCTGCTGAATATTTCCCATTTCCTCCGGAACATACAGCATTACACTCCGCAAGAGGACAGTTTCTTTCAGAAATGTGGCATTTTATCACAGATACACCATTTTTATGCCCAGTAGAGCTCCTTTTCTCCCAGAAATAGCACTGCTCTTAGGAAGAGCTCCCATTTTCTAACCAAAATGCTGCTTTACACTCCTCAAGATCACACTTACCCCCATCAAGATGGCAGTGTCACAGAAATACCAGCTTCTGCCCCCAAAATGGGACTTTGGCTCTCCAAAACAAGACATTTTCTCCCAGAAATACCAGGACTCTTAGAAATACCTCACGTTTCATCTCAAGAATACTGCTTTCCACTCCTCAAGATCACACTGACTCCCATCACAATGGCCTTTTCTCCCACATACACCAGCTTTCTCCCAAATACACGACATTTTCTCCCACATACACCCGTTTTCTCCCAAAGATGGGACATATTCTCCCAGAAATGCCAGCTTATTCTTTAACAAACGGCCTTTTTTCCCCAAAATACCAGCCTTTTCCCTCTCTAGCATCTGTTTCCTCACCAATACCTGGCATTTTCTCCCAGAAACACCAGCTTTCTCACAGATACATCACCTTCCCCCCCCCACATCAGACCTCTTCTCCCAGAAATACCAGGACTCTGCTGAATATTTCCCATTTCCTCCGGAGCATACAGCATTACACTCCGCAAGAGGACAGTTTCTTTCAGAAATGTGGCATTTTATCACAGATACGCCATTTTTATGCCCAGTAGAGCTCCTTTTCTCCCAGAAATAGCACTGCTCTTAGGAAGAGCTCCCATTTTCTAACCAAAATGCTGCTTTACACTCCTCAAGATCACACTTACCCCCATCAAGATGGCAGTGTCACAGAAATACCAGCTTCTGCCCCCAAAATGGGACTTTGGCTCTCCAAAACAAGACATTTTCTCCCAGAAATACCAGGACTCTTAGAAATACCTCACGTTTCATCTCAAGAATACTGCTTTCCACTCCTCAAGATCACACTGACTCCCATCACAATGGCCTTTTCTCCCACATACACCAGCTTTCTCCCAAATACACGACATTTTCTCCCACATACACCCGTTTTCTCCCAAAGATGGGACATATTCTCCCAGAAATGCCAGCTTATTCTTTAACAAACGGCCTTTTTTCCCCAAAATACCAGCCTTTTCCCTCTCTAGCATCTGTTTCCTCACCAATACCTGGCATTTTCTCCCAGAAACACCAGCTTTCTCACAGATACATCACCTTCCCCCCCCCACATCAGACCTCTTCTCCCAGAAATACCAGGACTCTGCTGAATATTTCCCATTTCCTCCGGAACATACAGCATTACACTCCGCAAGAGGACAGTTTCTTTCAGAAATGTGGCATTTTATCACAGATACACCATTTTTATGCCCAGTAGAGCTCCTTTTCTCCCAGAAATAGCACTGCTCTTAGGAAGAGCTCCCATTTTCTAACCAAAATGCTGCTTTACACTCCTCAAGATCACACTTACCCCCATCAAGATGGCAGTGTCACAGAAATACCAGCTTCTGCCCCCAAAATGGGACTTTGGCTCTCCAAAACAAGACATTTTCTCCCAGAAATACCAGGACTCTTAGAAATACCTCACGTTTCATCTCAAGAATACTGCTTTCCACTCCTCAAGATCACACTGACTCCCATCACAATGGCCTTTTCTCCCACATACACCAGCTTTCTCCCAAATACACGACATTTTCTCCCACATACACCCGTTTTCTCCCAAAGATGGGACATATTCTCCCAGAAATGCCAGCTTATTCTTTAACAAACGGCCTTTTTTCCCCAAAATACCAGCCTTTTCCCTCTCTAGCATCTGTTTCCTCACCAATACCTGGCATTTTCTCCCAGAAACACCAGCTTTCTCACAGATACATCACCTTCCCCCCCCCACATCAGACCTCTTCTCCCAGAAATACCAGGACTCTGCTGAATATTTCCCATTTCCTCCGGAACATACAGCATTACACTCCGCAAGAGGACAGTTTCTTTCAGAAATGTGGCATTTTATCACAGATACACCATTTTTATGCCCAGTAGAGCTCCTTTTCTCCCAGAAATAGCACTGCTCTTAGGAAGAGCTCCCATTTTCTAACCAAAATGCTGCTTTACACTCCTCAAGATCACACTTACCCCCATCAAGATGGCAGTGTCACAGAAATACCAGCTTCTGCCCCCAAAATGGGACTTTGGCTCTCCAAAACAAGACATTTTCTCCCAGAAATACCAGGACTCTTAGAAATACCTCACGTTTCATCTCAAGAATACTGCTTTCCACTCCTCAAGATCACACTGACTCCCATCACAATGGCCTTTTCTCCCACATACACCAGCTTTCTCCCAAATACACAACATTTTCTCCCACATACACCCGTTTTCTCCCAAAGATGGGACATATTCTCCCAGAAATGCCAGCTTATTCTTTAAAAAACGGCCTTTTTTCCCCAAAATACCAGCCTTTTCCATCTCTAGCATCTGTTTCCTCACCAATACCTGGCATTTTCTCCCAGAAACACCAGCTTTCTCACAGATACATCACCTTCCCCCCCCCACATCAGACCTCTTCTCCCAGAAATACCAGGACTCTGCTGAATATTTCCCATTTCCTCCGGAGCATACAGCATTACACTCCGCAAGAGGACAGTTTCTTTCAGAAATGTGGCATTTTATCACAGATACACCATTTTTATGCCCAGTAGAGCTCCTTTTCTCCCAGAAATAGCACTGCTCTTAGGAAGAGCTCCCATTTTCTAACCAAAATGCTGCTTTACACTCCTCAAGATCACACTTACCCCCATCAAGATGGCAGTGTCAGAGAAATACCAGCTTCTGCCCCCAAAATGGGACTTTGGCTCTCCAAAACAAGACATTTTCTCCCAGAAATACCAGGACTCTTAGAAATACCTCACGTTTCATCTCAAGAATACTGCTTTCCACTCCTCAAGATCACACTGACTCCCATCACAATGGCCTTTTCTCCCACATACACCAGCTTTCTCCCAAATACACGACATTTTCTCCCACATACACCCGTTTTCTCCCAAAGATGGGACATATTCTCCCAGAAATGCCAGCTTATTCTTTAACAAACGGCCTTTTTTCCCCAAAATACCAGCCTTTTCCCTCTCTAGCATCTGTTTCCTCACCAATACCTGGCATTTTCTCCCAGAAACACCAGCTTTCTCACAGATACATCACCTTCCCCCCCCCACATCAGACCTCTTCTCCCAGAAATACCAGGACTCTGCTGAATATTTCCCATTTCCTCCGGAACATACAGCATTACACTCCGCAAGAGGACAGTTTCTTTCAGAAATGTGGCATTTTATCACAGATACGCCATTTTTATGCCCAGTAGAGCTCCTTTTCTCCCAGAAATAGCACTGCTCTTAGGAAGAGCTCCCATTTTCTAACCAAAATGCTGCTTTACACTCCTCAAGATCACACTTACCCCCATCAAGATGGCAGTGTCACAGAAATACCAGCTTCTGCCCCCAAAATGGGACTTTGGCTCTCCAAAACAAGACATTTTCTCCCAGAAATACCAGGACTCTTAGAAATACCTCACGTTTCATCTCAAGAATACTGCTTTCCACTCCTCAAGATCACACTGACTTCCATCACAATGGCCTTTTCTCCCACATACACCAGCTTTCTCCCAAATACACGACATTTTCTCCCACATACACCCGTTTTCTCCCAAAGATGGGACATATTCTCCCAGAAATGCCAGCTTATTCTTTAAAAAACGGCCTTTTTTCCCCAAAATACCAGCCTTTTCCCTCTCTAGCATCTGTTTCCTCACCAATACCTGGCATTTTCTCCCAGAAACACCAGCTTTCTCACAGATACATCACCTTCCCCCCCCCACATCAGACCTCTTCTCCCAGAAATACCAGGACTCTGCTGAATATTTCCCATTTCCTCCGGAGCATACAGCATTACACTCCGCAAGAGGACAGTTTCTTTCAGAAATGTGGCATTTTATCACAGATACACCATTTTTATGCCCAGTAGAGCTCCTTTTCTCCCAGAAATAGCACTGCTCTTAGGAAGAGCTCCCATTTTCTAACCAAAATGCTGCTTTACACTCCTCAAGATCACACTTACCCCCATCAAGATGGCAGTGTCACAGAAATACCAGCTTCTGCCCCCAAAATGGGACTTTGGCTCTCCAAAACAAGACATTTTCTCCCAGAAATACCAGGACTCTTAGAAATACCTCACGTTTCATCTCAAGAATACTGCTTTCCACTCCTCAAGATCACACTGACTCCCATCACAATGGCCTTTTCTCCCACATACACCAGCTTTCTCCCAAATACACGACATTTTCTCCCACATACACCCGTTTTCTCCCAAAGATGGGACATATTCTCCCAGAAATGCCAGCTTATTCTTTAACAAACGGCCTTTTTTCCCCAAAATACCAGCCTTTTCCCTCTCTAGCATCTGTTTCCTCACCAATACCTGGCATTTTCTCCCAGAAACACCAGCTTTCTCACAGATACATCACCTTCCCCCCCCCACATCAGACCTCTTCTCCCAGAAATACCAGGACTCTGCTGAATATTTCCCATTTCCTCCGGAACATACAGCATTACACTCCGCAAGAGGACAGTTTCTTTCAGAAATGTGGCATTTTATCACAGATACACCATTTTTATGCCCAGTAGAGCTCCTTTTCTCCCAGAAATAGCACTGCTCTTAGGAAGAGCTCCCATTTTCTAACCAAAATGCTGCTTTACACTCCTCAAGATCACACTTACCCCCATCAAGATGGCAGTGTCAGAGAAATACCAGCTTCTGCCCCCAAAATGGGACTTTGGCTCTCCAAAACAAGACATTTTCTCCCAGAAATACCAGGACTCTTAGAAATACCTCACGTTTCATCTCAAGAATACTGCTTTCCACTCCTCAAGATCACACTGACTCCCATCACAATGGCCTTTTCTCCCACATACACCAGCTTTCTCCCAAATACACGACATTTTCTCCCACATACACCCGTTTTCTCCCAAAGATGGGACATATTCTCCCAGAAATGCCAGCTTATTCTTTAACAAACGGCCTTTTTTCCCCAAAATACCAGCCTTTTCCCTCTCTAGCATCTGTTTCCTCACCAATACCTGGCATTTTCTCCCAGAAACACCAGCTTTCTCACAGATACATCACCTTCCCCCCCCCACATCAGACCTCTTCTCCCAGAAATACCAGGACTCTGCTGAATATTTCCCATTTCCTCCGGAACATACAGCATTACACTCCGCAAGAGGACAGTTTCTTTCAGAAATGTGGCATTTTATCACAGATACACCATTTTTATGCCCAGTAGAGCTCCTTTTCTCCCAGAAATAGCACTGCTCTTAGGAAGAGCTCCCATTTTCTAACCAAAATGCTGCTTTACACTCCTCAAGATCACACTTACCCCCATCAAGATGGCAGTGTCACAGAAATACCAGCTTCTGCCCCCAAAATGGGACTTTGGCTCTCCAAAACAAGACATTTTCTCCCAGAAATACCAGGACTCTTAGAAATACCTCACGTTTCATCTCAAGAATACTGCTTTCCACTCCTCAAGATCACACTGACTCCCATCACAATGGCCTTTTCTCCCACATACACCAGCTTTCTCCCAAATACACGACATTTTCTCCCACATACACCCGTTTTCTCCCAAAGATGGGACATATTCTCCCAGAAATGCCAGCTTATTCTTTAACAAACGGCCTTTTTTCCCCAAAATACCAGCCTTTTCCCTCTCTAGCATCTGTTTCCTCACCAATACCTGGCATTTTCTCCCAGAAACACCAGCTTTCTCACAGATACATCACCTTCCCCCCCCCACATCAGACCTCTTCTCCCAGAAATACCAGGACTCTGCTGAATATTTCCCATTTCCTCCGGAGCATACAGCATTACACTCCGCAAGAGGACAGTTTCTTTCAGAAATGTGGCATTTTATCACAGATACACCATTTTTATGCCCAGTAGAGCTCCTTTTCTCCCAGAAATAGCACTGCTCTTAGGAAGAGCTCCCATTTTCTAACCAAAATGCTGCTTTACACTCCTCAAGATCACACTTACCCCCATCAAGATGGCAGTGTCAGAGAAATACCAGCTTCTGCCCCCAAAATGGGACTTTGGCTCTCCAAAACAAGACATTTTCTCCCAGAAATACCAGGACTCTTAGAAATACCTCACGTTTCATCTCAAGAATACTGCTTTCCACTCCTCAAGATCACACTGACTCCCATCACAATGGCCTTTTCTCCCACATACACCAGCTTTCTCCCAAATACACGACATTTTCTCCCACATACACCCGTTTTCTCCCAAAGATGGGACATATTCTCCCAGAAATGCCAGCTTATTCTTTAAAAAACGGCCTTTTTTCCCCAAAATACCAGCCTTTTCCCTCTCTAGCATCTGTTTCCTCACCAATACCTGGCATTTTCTCCCAGAAACACCAGCTTTCTCACAGATACATCACCTTCCCCCCCCACATCAGACCTCTTCTCCCAGAAATACCAGGACTCTGCTGAATATTTCCCATTTCCTCCGGAACATACAGCATTACACTCCGCAAGAGGACAGTTTCTTTCAGAAATGTGGCATTTTATCACAGATACACCATTTTTATGCCCAGTAGAGCTCCTTTTCTCCCAGAAATAGCACTGCTCTTAGGAAGAGCTCCCATTTTCTAACCAAAATGCTGCTTTACACTCCTCAAGATCACACTTACCCCCATCAAGATGGCAGTGTCACAGAAATACCAGCTTCTGCCCCCAAAATGGGACTTTGGCTCTCCAAAACAAGACATTTTCTCCCAGAAATACCAGGACTCTTAGAAATACCTCACGTTTCATCTCAAGAATACTGCTTTCCACTCCTCAAGATCACACTGACTCCCATCACAATGGCCTTTTCTCCCACATACACCAGCTTTCTCCCAAATACACGACATTTTCTCCCACATACACCCGTTTTCTCCCAAAGGATGGGACATATTCTCCCAGAAATGCCAGCTTATTCTTTAACAAACGGCCTTTTTTCCCCAAAATACCAGCCTTTTCCCTCTCTAGCATCTGTTTCCTCACCAATACCTGGCATTTTCTCCCAGAAACACCAGCTTTCTCACAGATACATCACCTTCCCCCCCCCACATCAGACCTCTTCTCCCAGAAATACCAGGACTCTGCTGAATATTTCCCATTTCCTCCGGAACATACAGCATTACACTCCGCAAGAGGACAGTTTCTTTCAGAAATGTGGCATTTTATCACAGATACACCATTTTTATGCCCAGTAGAGCTCCTTTTCTCCCAGAAATAGCACTGCTCTTAGGAAGAGCTCCCATTTTCTAACCAAAATGCTGCTTTACACTCCTCAAGATCACACTTACCCCCATCAAGATGGCAGTGTCACAGAAATACCAGCTTCTGCCCCCAAAATGGGACTTTGGCTCTCCAAAACAAGACATTTTCTCCCAGAAATACCAGGACTCTTAGAAATACCTCACGTTTCATCTCAAGAATACTGCTTTCCACTCCTCAAGATCACACTGACTCCCATCACAATGGCCTTTTCTCCCACATACACCAGCTTTCTCCCAAATACACGACATTTTCTCCCACATACACCCGTTTTCTCCCAAAGATGGGACATATTCTCCCAGAAATGCCAGCTTATTCTTTAACAAACGGCCTTTTTTCCCCAAAATACCAGCCTTTTCCCTCTCTAGCATCTGTTTCCTCACCAATACCTGGCATTTTCTCCCAGAAACACCAGCTTTCTCACAGATACATCACCTTCCCCCCCCCACATCAGACCTCTTCTCCCAGAAATACCAGGACTCTGCTGAATATTTCCCATTTCCTCCGGAGCATACAGCATTACACTCCGCAAGAGGACAGTTTCTTTCAGAAATGTGGCATTTTATCACAGATACACCATTTTTATGCCCAGTAGAGCTCCTTTTCTCCCAGAAATAGCACTGCTCTTAGGAAGAGCTCCCATTTTCTAACCAAAATGCTGCTTTACACTCCTCAAGATCACACTTACCCCCATCAAGATGGCAGTGTCAGAGAAATACCAGCTTCTGCCCCCAAAATGGGACTTTGGCTCTCCAAAACAAGACATTTTCTCCCAGAAATACCAGGACTCTTAGAAATACCTCACGTTTCATCTCAAGAATACTGCTTTCCACTCCTCAAGATCACACTGACTCCCATCACAATGGCCTTTTCTCCCACATACACCAGCTTTCTCCCAAATACACGACATTTTCTCCCACATACACCCGTTTTCTCCCAAAGATGGGACATATTCTCCCAGAAATGCCAGCTTATTCTTTAAAAAACGGCCTTTTTTCCCCAAAATACCAGCCTTTTCCCTCTCTAGCATCTGTTTCCTCACCAATACCTGGCATTTTCTCCCAGAAACACCAGCTTTCTCACAGATACATCACCTTCCCCCCCCCACATCAGACCTCTTCTCCCAGAAATACCAGGACTCTGCTGAATATTTCCCATTTCCTCCGGAACATACAGCATTACACTCCGCAAGAGGACAGTTTCTTTCAGAAATGTGGCATTTTATCACAGATACACCATTTTTATGCCCAGTAGAGCTCCTTTTCTCCCAGAAATAGCACTGCTCTTAGGAAGAGCTCCCATTTTCTAACCAAAATGCTGCTTTACACTCCTCAAGATCACACTTACCCCCATCAAGATGGCAGTGTCACAGAAATACCAGCTTCTGCCCCCAAAATGGGACTTTGGCTCTCCAAAACAAGACATTTTCTCCCAGAAATACCAGGACTCTTAGAAATACCTCACGTTTCATCTCAAGAATACTGCTTTCCACTCCTCAAGATCACACTGACTCCCATCACAATGGCCTTTTCTCCCACATACACCAGCTTTCTCCCAAATACACGACATTTTCTCCCACATACACCCGTTTTCTCCCAAAGATGGGACATATTCTCCCAGAAATGCCAGCTTATTCTTTAAAAAACGGCCTTTTTTCCCCAAAATACCAGCCTTTTCCCTCTCTAGCATCTGTTTCCTCACCAATACCTGGCATTTTCTCCCAGAAACACCAGCTTTCTCACAGATACATCACCTTCCCCCCCCCACATCAGACCTCTTCTCCCAGAAATACCAGGACTCTGCTGAATATTTCCCATTTCCTCCGGAACATACAGCATTACACTCCGCAAGAGGACAGTTTCTTTCAGAAATGTGGCATTTTATCACAGATACACCATTTTTATGCCCAGTAGAGCTCCTTTTCTCCCAGAAATAGCACTGCTCTTAGGAAGAGCTCCCATTTTCTAACCAAAATGCTGCTTTACACTCCTCAAGATCACACTTACCCCCATCAAGATGGCAGTGTCACAGAAATACCAGCTTCTGCCCCCAAAATGGGACTTTGGCTCTCCAAAACAAGACATTTTCTCCCAGAAATACCAGGACTCTTAGAAATACCTCACGTTTCATCTCAAGAATACTGCTTTCCACTCCTCAAGATCACACTGACTCCCATCACAATGGCCTTTTCTCCCACATACACCAGCTTTCTCCCAAATACACAACATTTTCTCCCACATACACCCGTTTTCTCCCAAAGATGGGACATATTCTCCCAGAAATGCCAGCTTATTCTTTAACAAACGGCCTTTTTTCCCCAAAATACCAGCCTTTTCCCTCTCTAGCATCTGTTTCCTCACCAATACCTGGCATTTTCTCCCAGAAACACCAGCTTTCTCACAGATACATCACCTTCCCCCCCCCACATCAGACCTCTTCTCCCAGAAATACCAGGACTCTGCTGAATATTTCCCATTTCCTCCGGAACATACAGCATTACACTCCGCAAGAGGACAGTTTCTTTCAGAAATGTGGCATTTTATCACAGATACACCATTTTTATGCCCAGTAGAGCTCCTTTTCTCCCAGAAATAGCACTGCTCTTAGGAAGAGCTCCCATTTTCTAACCAAAATGCTGCTTTACACTCCTCAAGATCACACTTACCCCCATCAAGATGGCAGTGTCACAGAAATACCAGCTTCTGCCCCCAAAATGGGACTTTGGCTCTCCAAAACAAGACATTTTCTCCCAGAAATACCAGGACTCTTAGAAATACCTCACGTTTCATCTCAAGAATACTGCTTTCCACTCCTCAAGATCACACTGACTCCCATCACAATGGCCTTTTCTCCCACATACACCAGCTTTCTCCCAAATACACAACATTTTCTCCCACATACACCCGTTTTCTCCCAAAGATGGGACATATTCTCCCAGAAATGCCAGCTTATTCTTTAACAAACGGCCTTTTTTCCCCAAAATACCAGCCTTTTCCCTCTCTAGCATCTGTTTCCTCACCAATACCTGGCATTTTCTCCCAGAAACACCAGCTTTCTCACAGATACATCACCTTCCCCCCCCCACATCAGACCTCTTCTCCCAGAAATACCAGGACTCTGCTGAATATTTCCCATTTCCTCCGGAGCATACAGCATTACACTCCGCAAGAGGACAGTTTCTTTCAGAAATGTGGCATTTTATCACAGATACACCATTTTTATGCCCAGTAGAGCTCCTTTTCTCCCAGAAATAGCACTGCTCTTAGGAAGAGCTCCCATTTTCTAACCAAAATGCTGCTTTACACTCCTCAAGATCACACTTACCCCCATCAAGATGGCAGTGTCACAGAAATACCAGCTTCTGCCCCCAAAATGGGACTTTGGCTCTCCAAAACAAGACATTTTCTCCCAGAAATACCAGGACTCTTAGAAATACCTCACGTTTCATCTCAAGAATACTGCTTTCCACTCCTCAAGATCACACTGACTCCCATCACAATGGCCTTTTCTCCCACATACACCAGCTTTCTCCCAAATACACGACATTTTCTCCCACATACACCCGTTTTCTCCCAAAGATGGGACATATTCTCCCAGAAATGCCAGCTTATTCTTTAACAAACGGCCTTTTTTCCCCAAAATACCAGCCTTTTCCCTCTCTAGCATCTGTTTCCTCACCAATACCTGGCATTTTCTCCCAGAAACACCAGCTTTCTCACAGATACATCACCTTCCCCCCCCCACATCAGACCTCTTCTCCCAGAAATACCAGGACTCTGCTGAATATTTCCCATTTCCTCCGGAACATACAGCATTACACTCCGCAAGAGGACAGTTTCTTTCAGAAATGTGGCATTTTATCACAGATACACCATTTTTATGCCCAGTAGAGCTCCTTTTCTCCCAGAAATAGCACTGCTCTTAGGAAGAGCTCCCATTTTCTAACCAAAATGCTGCTTTACACTCCTCAAGATCACACCCCCATCAAGATGGCAGTGTCACAGAAATACCAGCTTCTGCCCCCAAAATGGGACTTTGGCTCTCCAAAACAAGACATTTTCTCCCAGAAATACCAGGACTCTTAGAAATACCTCACGTTTCATCTCAAGAATACTGCTTTCCACTCCTCAAGATCACACTGACTCCCATCACAATGGCCTTTTCTCCCACATACACCAGCTTTCTCCCAAATACACGACATTTTCTCCCACATACACCCGTTTTCTCCCAAAGATGGGACATATTCTCCCAGAAATGCCAGCTTATTCTTTAACAAACGGCCTTTTTTCCCCAAAATACCAGCCTTTTCCCTCTCTAGCATCTGTTTCCTCACCAATACCTGGCATTTTCTCCCAGAAACACCAGCTTTCTCACAGATACATCACCTTCCCCCCCCCACATCAGACCTCTTCTCCCAGAAATACCAGGACTCTGCTGAATATTTCCCATTTCCTCCGGAACATACAGCATTACACTCCGCAAGAGGACAGTTTCTTTCAGAAATGTGGCATTTTATCACAGATACACCATTTTTATGCCCAGTAGAGCTCCTTTTCTCCCAGAAATAGCACTGCTCTTAGGAAGAGCTCCCATTTTCTAACCAAAATGCTGCTTTACACTCCTCAAGATCACACTTACCCCCATCAAGATGGCAGTGTCACAGAAATACCAGCTTCTGCCCCCAAAATGGGACTTTGGCTCTCCAAAACAAGACATTTTCTCCCAGAAATACCAGGACTCTTAGAAATACCTCACGTTTCATCTCAAGAATACTGCTTTCCACTCCTCAAGATCACACTGACTCCCATCACAATGGCCTTTTCTCCCACATACACCAGCTTTCTCCCAAATACACGACATTTTCTCCCACATACACCCGTTTTCTCCCAAAGATGGGACATATTCTCCCAGAAATGCCAGCTTATTCTTTAACAAACGGCCTTTTTTCCCCAAAATACCAGCCTTTTCCCTCTCTAGCATCTGTTTCCTCACCAATACCTGGCATTTTCTCCCAGAAACACCAGCTTTCTCACAGATACATCACCTTCCCCCCCCCACATCAGACCTCTTCTCCCAGAAATACCAGGACTCTGCTGAATATTTCCCATTTCCTCCGGAACATACAGCATTACACTCCGCAAGAGGACAGTTTCTTTCAGAAATGTGGCATTTTATCACAGATACGCCATTTTTATGCCCAGTAGAGCTCCTTTTCTCCCAGAAATAGCACTGCTCTTAGGAAGAGCTCCCATTTTCTAACCAAAATGCTGCTTTACACTCCTCAAGATCACACTTACCCCCATCAAGATGGCAGTGTCACAGAAATACCAGCTTCTGCCCCCAAAATGGGACTTTGGCTCTCCAAAACAAGACATTTTCTCCCAGAAATACCAGGACTCTTAGAAATACCTCACGTTTCATCTCAAGAATACTGCTTTCCACTCCTCAAGATCACACTGACTCCCATCACAATGGCCTTTTCTCCCACATACACCAGCTTTCTCCCAAATACACGACATTTTCTCCCACATACACCCGTTTTCTCCCAAAGATGGGACATATTCTCCCAGAAATGCCAGCTTATTCTTTAAAAAACGGCCTTTTTTCCCCAAAATACCAGCCTTTTCCCTCTCTAGCATCTGTTTCCTCACCAATACCTGGCATTTTCTCCCAGAAACACCAGCTTTCTCACAGATACATCACCTTCCCCCCCCCACATCAGACCTCTTCTCCCAGAAATACCAGGACTCTGCTGAATATTTCCCATTTCCTCCGGAGCATACAGCATTACACTCCGCAAGAGGACAGTTTCTTTCAGAAATGTGGCATTTTATCACAGATACACCATTTTTATGCCCAGTAGAGCTCCTTTTCTCCCAGAAATAGCACTGCTCTTAGGAAGAGCTCCCATTTTCTAACCAAAATGCTGCTTTACACTCCTCAAGATCACACTTACCCCCATCAAGATGGCAGTGTCACAGAAATACCAGCTTCTGCCCCCAAAATGGGACTTTGGCTCTCCAAAACAAGACATTTTCTCCCAGAAATACCAGGACTCTTAGAAATACCTCACGTTTCATCTCAAGAATACTGCTTTCCACTCCTCAAGATCACACTGACTCCCATCACAATGGCCTTTTCTCCCACATACACCAGCTTTCTCCCAAATACACGACATTTTCTCCCACATACACCCGTTTTCTCCCAAAGATGGGACATATTCTCCCAGAAATGCCAGCTTATTCTTTAACAAACGGCCTTTTTTCCCCAAAATACCAGCCTTTTCCCTCTCTAGCATCTGTTTCCTCACCAATACCTGGCATTTTCTCCCAGAAACACCAGCTTTCTCACAGATACATCACCTTCCCCCCCCCACATCAGACCTCTTCTCCCAGAAATACCAGGACTCTGCTGAATATTTCCCATTTCCTCCGGAACATACAGCATTACACTCCGCAAGAGGACAGTTTCTTTCAGAAATGTGGCATTTTATCACAGATACACCATTTTTATGCCCAGTAGAGCTCCTTTTCTCCCAGAAATAGCACTGCTCTTAGGAAGAGCTCCCATTTTCTAACCAAAATGCTGCTTTACACTCCTCAAGATCACACTTACCCCCATCAAGATGGCAGTGTCACAGAAATACCAGCTTCTGCCCCCAAAATGGGACTTTGGCTCTCCAAAACAAGACATTTTCTCCCAGAAATACCAGGACTCTTAGAAATACCTCACGTTTCATCTCAAGAATACTGCTTTCCACTCCTCAAGATCACACTGACTCCCATCACAATGGCCTTTTCTCCCACATACACCAGCTTTCTCCCAAATACACGACATTTTCTCCCACATACACCCGTTTTCTCCCAAAGATGGGACATATTCTCCCAGAAATGCCAGCTTATTCTTTAACAAACGGCCTTTTTTCCCCAAAATACCAGCCTTTTCCCTCTCTAGCATCTGTTTCCTCACCAATACCTGGCATTTTCTCCCAGAAACACCAGCTTTCTCACAGATACATCACCTTCCCCCCCCCACATCAGACCTCTTCTCCCAGAAATACCAGGACTCTGCTGAATATTTCCCATTTCCTCCGGAACATACAGCATTACACTCCGCAAGAGGACAGTTTCTTTCAGAAATGTGGCATTTTATCACAGATACACCATTTTTATGCCCAGTAGAGCTCCTTTTCTCCCAGAAATAGCACTGCTCTTAGGAAGAGCTCCCATTTTCTAACCAAAATGCTGCTTTACACTCCTCAAGATCACACTTACCCCCATCAAGATGGCAGTGTCACAGAAATACCAGCTTCTGCCCCCAAAATGGGACTTTGGCTCTCCAAAACAAGACATTTTCTCCCAGAAATACCAGGACTCTTAGAAATACCTCACGTTTCATCTCAAGAATACTGCTTTCCACTCCTCAAGATCACACTGACTCCCATCACAATGGCCTTTTCTCCCACATACACCAGCTTTCTCCCAAATACACGACATTTTCTCCCACATACACCCGTTTTCTCCCAAAGATGGGACATATTCTCCCAGAAATGCCAGCTTATTCTTTAACAAACGGCCTTTTTTCCCCAAAATACCAGCCTTTTCCCTCTCTAGCATCTGTTTCCTCACCAATACCTGGCATTTTCTCCCAGAAACACCAGCTTTCTCACAGATACATCACCTTCCCCCCCCCACATCAGACCTCTTCTCCCAGAAATACCAGGACTCTGCTGAATATTTCCCATTTCCTCCGGAGCATACAGCATTACACTCCGCAAGAGGACAGTTTCTTTCAGAAATGTGGCATTTTATCACAGATACACCATTTTTATGCCCAGTAGAGCTCCTTTTCTCCCAGAAATAGCACTGCTCTTAGGAAGAGCTCCCATTTTCTAACCAAAATGCTGCTTTACACTCCTCAAGATCACACTTACCCCCATCAAGATGGCAGTGTCACAGAAATACCAGCTTCTGCCCCCAAAATGGGACTTTGGCTCTCCAAAACAAGACATTTTCTCCCAGAAATACCAGGACTCTTAGAAATACCTCACGTTTCATCTCAAGAATACTGCTTTCCACTCCTCAAGATCACACTGACTCCCATCACAATGGCCTTTTCTCCCACATACACCAGCTTTCTCCCAAATACACGACATTTTCTCCCACATACACCCGTTTTCTCCCAAAGATGGGACATATTCTCCCAGAAATGCCAGCTTATTCTTTAACAAACGGCCTTTTTTCCCCAAAATACCAGCCTTTTCCCTCTCTAGCATCTGTTTCCTCACCAATACCTGGCATTTTCTCCCAGAAACACCAGCTTTCTCACAGATACATCACCTTCCCCCCCCCACATCAGACCTCTTCTCCCAGAAATACCAGGACTCTGCTGAATATTTCCCATTTCCTCCGGAACATACAGCATTACACTCCGCAAGAGGACAGTTTCTTTCAGAAATGTGGCATTTTATCACAGATACACCATTTTTATGCCCAGTAGAGCTCCTTTTCTCCCAGAAATAGCACTGCTCTTAGGAAGAGCTCCCATTTTCTAACCAAAATGCTGCTTTACACTCCTCAAGATCACACTTACCCCCATCAAGATGGCAGTGTCACAGAAATACCAGCTTCTGCCCCCAAAATGGGACTTTGGCTCTCCAAAACAAGACATTTTCTCCCAGAAATACCAGGACTCTTAGAAATACCTCACGTTTCATCTCAAGAATACTGCTTTCCACTCCTCAAGATCACACTGACTCCCATCACAATGGCCTTTTCTCCCACATACACCAGCTTTCTCCCAAATACACGACATTTTCTCCCACATACACCCGTTTTCTCCCAAAGATGGGACATATTCTCCCAGAAATGCCAGCTTATTCTTTAACAAACGGCCTTTTTTCCCCAAAATACCAGCCTTTTCCCTCTCTAGCATCTGTTTCCTCACCAATACCTGGCATTTTCTCCCAGAAACACCAGCTTTCTCACAGATACATCACCTTCCCCCCCCCACATCAGACCTCTTCTCCCAGAAATACCAGGACTCTGCTGAATATTTCCCATTTCCTCCGGAACATACAGCATTACACTCCGCAAGAGGACAGTTTCTTTCAGAAATGTGGCATTTTATCACAGATACACCATTTTTATGCCCAGTAGAGCTCCTTTTCTCCCAGAAATAGCACTGCTCTTAGGAAGAGCTCCCATTTTCTAACCAAAATGCTGCTTTACACTCCTCAAGATCACACTTACCCCCATCAAGATGGCAGTGTCACAGAAATACCAGCTTCTGCCCCCAAAATGGGACTTTGGCTCTCCAAAACAAGACATTTTCTCCCAGAAATACCAGGACTCTTAGAAATACCTCACGTTTCATCTCAAGAATACTGCTTTCCACTCCTCAAGATCACACTGACTCCCATCACAATGGCCTTTTCTCCCACATACACCAGCTTTCTCCCAAATACACGACATTTTCTCCCACATACACCCGTTTTCTCCCAAAGATGGGACATATTCTCCCAGAAATGCCAGCTTATTCTTTAACAAACGGCCTTTTTTCCCCAAAATACCAGCCTTTTCCCTCTCTAGCATCTGTTTCCTCACCAATACCTGGCATTTTCTCCCAGAAACACCAGCTTTCTCACAGATACATCACCTTCCCCCCCCCACATCAGACCTCTTCTCCCAGAAATACCAGGACTCTGCTGAATATTTCCCATTTCCTCCGGAACATACAGCATTACACTCCGCAAGAGGACAGTTTCTTTCAGAAATGTGGCATTTTATCACAGATACACCATTTTTATGCCCAGTAGAGCTCCTTTTCTCCCAGAAATAGCACTGCTCTTAGGAAGAGCTCCCATTTTCTAACCAAAATGCTGCTTTACACTCCTCAAGATCACACTTACCCCCATCAAGATGGCAGTGTCACAGAAATACCAGCTTCTGCCCCCAAAATGGGACTTTGGCTCTCCAAAACAAGACATTTTCTCCCAGAAATACCAGGACTCTTAGAAATACCTCACGTTTCATCTCAAGAATACTGCTTTCCACTCCTCAAGATCACACTGACTCCCATCACAATGGCCTTTTCTCCCACATACACCAGCTTTCTCCCAAATACACGACATTTTCTCCCACATACACCCGTTTTCTCCCAAAGATGGGACATATTCTCCCAGAAATGCCAGCTTATTCTTTAACAAACGGCCTTTTTTCCCCAAAATACCAGCCTTTTCCCTCTCTAGCATCTGTTTCCTCACCAATACCTGGCATTTTCTCCCAGAAACACCAGCTTTCTCACAGATACATCACCTTCCCCCCCCCACATCAGACCTCTTCTCCCAGAAATACCAGGACTCTGCTGAATATTTCCCATTTCCTCCGGAACATACAGCATTACACTCCGCAAGAGGACAGTTTCTTTCAGAAATGTGGCATTTTATCACAGATACACCATTTTTATGCCCAGTAGAGCTCCTTTTCTCCCAGAAATAGCACTGCTCTTAGGAAGAGCTCCCATTTTCTAACCAAAATGCTGCTTTACACTCCTCAAGATCACACTTACCCCCATCAAGATGGCAGTGTCACAGAAATACCAGCTTCTGCCCCCAAAATGGGACTTTGGCTCTCCAAAACAAGACATTTTCTCCCAGAAATACCAGGACTCTTAGAAATACCTCACGTTTCATCTCAAGAATACTGCTTTCCACTCCTCAAGATCACACTGACTCCCATCACAATGGCCTTTTCTCCCACATACACCAGCTTTCTCCCAAATACACGACATTTTCTCCCACATACACCCGTTTTCTCCCAAAGATGGGACATATTCTCCCAGAAATGCCAGCTTATTCTTTAAAAAACGGCCTTTTTTCCCCAAAATACCAGCCTTTTCCCTCTCTAGCATCTGTTTCCTCACCAATACCTGGCATTTTCTCCCAGAAACACCAGCTTTCTCACAGATACATCACCTTCCCCCCCCCACATCAGACCTCTTCTCCCAGAAATACCAGGACTCTGCTGAATATTTCCCATTTCCTCCGGAACATACAGCATTACACTCCGCAAGAGGACAGTTTCTTTCAGAAATGTGGCATTTTATCACAGATACACCATTTTTATGCCCAGTAGAGCTCCTTTTCTCCCAGAAATAGCACTGCTCTTAGGAAGAGCTCCCATTTTCTAACCAAAATGCTGCTTTACACTCCTCAAGATCACACTTACCCCCATCAAGATGGCAGTGTCACAGAAATACCAGCTTCTGCCCCCAAAATGGGACTTTGGCTCTCCAAAACAAGACATTTTCTCCCAGAAATACCAGGACTCTTAGAAATACCTCACGTTTCATCTCAAGAATACTGCTTTCCACTCCTCAAGATCACACTGACTCCCATCACAATGGCCTTTTCTCCCACATACACCAGCTTTCTCCCAAATACACGACATTTTCTCCCACATACACCCGTTTTCTCCCAAAGATGGGACATATTCTCCCAGAAATGCCAGCTTATTCTTTAACAAACGGCCTTTTTTCCCCAAAATACCAGCCTTTTCCCTCTCTAGCATCTGTTTCCTCACCAATACCTGGCATTTTCTCCCAGAAACACCAGCTTTCTCACAGATACATCACCTTCCCCCCCCCACATCAGACCTCTTCTCCCAGAAATACCAGGACTCTGCTGAATATTTCCCATTTCCTCCGGAACATACAGCATTACACTCCGCAAGAGGACAGTTTCTTTCAGAAATGTGGCATTTTATCACAGATACACCATTTTTATGCCCAGTAGAGCTCCTTTTCTCCCAGAAATAGCACTGCTCTTAGGAAGAGCTCCCATTTTCTAACCAAAATGCTGCTTTACACTCCTCAAGATCACACTTACCACCATCAAGATGGCAGTGTCACAGAAATACCAGCTTCTGCCCCCAAAATGGGACTTTGGCTCTCCAAAACAAGACATTTTCTCCCAGAAATACCAGGACTCTTAGAAATACCTCACGTTTCATCTCAAGAATACTGCTTTCCACTCCTCAAGATCACACTGACTCCCATCACAATGGCCTTTTCTCCCACATACACCAGCTTTCTCCCAAATACACGACATTTTCTCCCACATACACCCGTTTTCTCCCAAAGATGGGACATATTCTCCCAGAAATGCCAGCTTATTCTTTAACAAACGGCCTTTTTTCCCCAAAATACCAGCCTTTTCCCTCTCTAGCATCTGTTTCCTCACCAATACCTGGCATTTTCTCCCAGAAACACCAGCTTTCTCACAGATACATCACCTTCCCCCCCCCACATCAGACCTCTTCTCCCAGAAATACCAGGACTCTGCTGAATATTTCCCATTTCCTCCGGAACATACAGCATTACACTCCGCAAGAGGACAGTTTCTTTCAGAAATGTGGCATTTTATCACAGATACACCATTTTTATGCCCAGTAGAGCTCCTTTTCTCCCAGAAATAGCACTGCTCTTAGGAAGAGCTCCCATTTTCTAACCAAAATGCTGCTTTACACTCCTCAAGATCACACTTACCCCCATCAAGATGGCAGTGTCACAGAAATACCAGCTTCTGCCCCCAAAATGGGACTTTGGCTCTCCAAAACAAGACATTTTCTCCCAGAAATACCAGGACTCTTAGAAATACCTCACGTTTCATCTCAAGAATACTGCTTTCCACTCCTCAAGATCACACTGACTCCCATCACAATGGCCTTTTCTCCCACATACACCAGCTTTCTCCCAAATACACGACATTTTCTCCCACGTACACCCGTTTTCTCCCAAAGATGGGACATATTCTCCCAGAAATGCCAGCTTATTCTTTAACAAACGGCCTTTTTTCCCCAAAATACCAGCCTTTTCCCTCTCTAGCATCTGTTTCCTCACCAATACCTGGCATTTTCTCCCAGAAACACCAGCTTTCTCACAGATACATCACCTTCCCCCCCCCACATCAGACCTCTTCTCCCAGAAATACCAGGACTCTGCTGAATATTTCCCATTTCCTCCGGAACATACAGCATTACACTCCGCAAGAGGACAGTTTCTTTCAGAAATGTGGCATTTTATCACAGATACACCATTTTTATGCCCAGTAGAGCTCCTTTTCTCCCAGAAATAGCACTGCTCTTAGGAAGAGCTCCCATTTTCTAACCAAAATGCTGCTTTACACTCCTCAAGATCACACTTACCCCCATCAAGATGGCAGTGTCAGAGAAATACCAGCTTCTGCCCCCAAAATGGGACTTTGGCTCTCCAAAACAAGACATTTTCTCCCAGAAATACCAGGACTCTTAGAAATACCTCACGTTTCATCTCAAGAATACTGCTTTCCACTCCTCAAGATCACACTGACTCCCATCACAATGGCCTTTTCTCCCACATACACCAGCTTTCTCCCAAATACACGACATTTTCTCCCACATACACCCGTTTTCTCCCAAAGATGGGACATATTCTCCCAGAAATGCCAGCTTATTCTTTAACAAACGGCCTTTTTTCCCCAAAATACCAGCCTTTTCCCTCTCTAGCATCTGTTTCCTCACCAATACCTGGCATTTTCTCCCAGAAACACCAGCTTTCTCACAGATACATCACCTTCCCCCCCCCACATCAGACCTCTTCTCCCAGAAATACCAGGACTCTGCTGAATATTTCCCATTTCCTCCGGAACATACAGCATTACACTCCGCAAGAGGACAGTTTCTTTCAGAAATGTGGCATTTTATCACAGATACACCATTTTTATGCCCAGTAGAGCTCCTTTTCTCCCAGAAATAGCACTGCTCTTAGGAAGAGCTCCCATTTTCTAACCAAAATGCTGCTTTACACTCCTCAAGATCACACTTACCCCCATCAAGATGGCAGTGTCAGAGAAATACCAGCTTCTGCCCCCAAAATGGGACTTTGGCTCTCCAAAACAAGACATTTTCTCCCAGAAATACCAGGACTCTTAGAAATACCTCACGTTTCATCTCAAGAATACTGCTTTCCACTCCTCAAGATCACACTGACTCCCATCACAATGGCCTTTTCTCCCACATACACCAGCTTTCTCCCAAATACACGACATTTTCTCCCACATACACCCGTTTTCTCCCAAAGATGGGACATATTCTCCCAGAAATGCCAGCTTATTCTTTAACAAACGGCCTTTTTTCCCCAAAATACCAGCCTTTTCCCTCTCTAGCATCTGTTTCCTCACCAATACCTGGCATTTTCTCCCAGAAACACCAGCTTTCTCACAGATACATCACCTTCCCCCCCCCACATCAGACCTCTTCTCCCAGAAATACCAGGACTCTGCTGAATATTTCCCATTTCCTCCGGAACATACAGCATTACACTCCGCAAGAGGACAGTTTCTTTCAGAAATGTGGCATTTTATCACAGATACACCATTTTTATGCCCAGTAGAGCTCCTTTTCTCCCAGAAATAGCACTGCTCTTAGGAAGAGCTCCCATTTTCTAACCAAAATGCTGCTTTACACTCCTCAAGATCACACTTACCCCCATCAAGATGGCAGTGTCAGAGAAATACCAGCTTCTGCCCCCAAAATGGGACTTTGGCTCTCCAAAACAAGACATTTTCTCCCAGAAATACCAGGACTCTTAGAAATACCTCACGTTTCATCTCAAGAATACTGCTTTCCACTCCTCAAGATCACACTGACTCCCATCACAATGGCCTTTTCTCCCACATACACCAGCTTTCTCCCAAATACACGACATTTTCTCCCACATACACCCGTTTTCTCCCAAAGATGGGACATATTCTCCCAGAAATGCCAGCTTATTCTTTAACAAACGGCCTTTTTTCCCCAAAATACCAGCCTTTTCCCTCTCTAGCATCTGTTTCCTCACCAATACCTGGCATTTTCTCCCAGAAACACCAGCTTTCTCACAGATACATCACCTTCCCCCCCCCACATCAGACCTCTTCTCCCAGAAATACCAGGACTCTGCTGAATATTTCCCATTTCCTCCGGAACATACAGCATTACACTCCGCAAGAGGACAGTTTCTTTCAGAAATGTGGCATTTTATCACAGATACACCATTTTTATGCCCAGTAGAGCTCCTTTTCTCCCAGAAATAGCACTGCTCTTAGGAAGAGCTCCCATTTTCTAACCAAAATGCTGCTTTACACTCCTCAAGATCACACTTACCCCCATCAAGATGGCAGTGTCAGAGAAATACCAGCTTCTGCCCCCAAAATGGGACTTTGGCTCTCCAAAACAAGACATTTTCTCCCAGAAATACCAGGACTCTTAGAAATACCTCACGTTTCATCTCAAGAATACTGCTTTCCACTCCTCAAGATCACACTGACTCCCATCACAATGGCCTTTTCTCCCACATACACCAGCTTTCTCCCAAATACACGACATTTTCTCCCACATACACCCGTTTTCTCCCAAAGATGGGACATATTCTCCCAGAAATGCCAGCTTATTCTTTAACAAACGGCCTTTTTTCCCCAAAATACCAGCCTTTTCCCTCTCTAGCATCTGTTTCCTCACCAATACCTGGCATTTTCTCCCAGAAACACCAGCTTTCTCACAGATACATCACCTTCCCCCCCCCACATCAGACCTCTTCTCCCAGAAATACCAGGACTCTGCTGAATATTTCCCATTTCCTCCGGAGCATACAGCATTACACTCCGCAAGAGGACAGTTTCTTTCAGAAATGTGGCATTTTATCACAGATACACCATTTTTATGCCCAGTAGAGCTCCTTTTCTCCCAGAAATAGCACTGCTCTTAGGAAGAGCTCCCATTTTCTAACCAAAATGCTGCTTTACACTCCTCAAGATCACACTTACCCCCATCAAGATGGCAGTGTCACAGAAATACCAGCTTCTGCCCCCAAAATGGGACTTTGGCTCTCCAAAACAAGACATTTTCTCCCAGAAATACCAGGACTCTTAGAAATACCTCACGTTTCATCTCAAGAATACTGCTTTCCACTCCTCAAGATCACACTGACTCCCATCACAATGGCCTTTTCTCCCACATACACCAGCTTTCTCCCAAATACACGACATTTTCTCCCACATACACCCGTTTTCTCCCAAAGATGGGACATATTCTCCCAGAAATGCCAGCTTATTCTTTAACAAACGGCCTTTTTTCCCCAAAATACCAGCCTTTTCCCTCTCTAGCATCTGTTTCCTCACCAATACCTGGCATTTTCTCCCAGAAACACCAGCTTTCTCACAGATACATCACCTTCCCCCCCCCACATCAGACCTCTTCTCCCAGAAATACCAGGACTCTGCTGAATATTTCCCATTTCCTCCGGAACATACAGCATTACACTCCGCAAGAGGACAGTTTCTTTCAGAAATGTGGCATTTTATCACAGATACACCATTTTTATGCCCAGTAGAGCTCCTTTTCTCCCAGAAATAGCACTGCTCTTAGGAAGAGCTCCCATTTTCTAACCAAAATGCTGCTTTACACTCCTCAAGATCACACTTACCCCCATCAAGATGGCAGTGTCACAGAAATACCAGCTTCTGCCCCCAAAATGGGACTTTGGCTCTCCAAAACAAGACATTTTCTCCCAGAAATACCAGGACTCTTAGAAATACCTCACGTTTCATCTCAAGAATACTGCTTTCCACTCCTCAAGATCACACTGACTCCCATCACAATGGCCTTTTCTCCCACATACACCAGCTTTCTCCCAAATACACGACATTTTCTCCCACATACACCCGTTTTCTCCCAAAGATGGGACATATTCTCCCAGAAATGCCAGCTTATTCTTTAACAAACGGCCTTTTTTCCCCAAAATACCAGCCTTTTCCCTCTCTAGCATCTGTTTCCTCACCAATACCTGGCATTTTCTCCCAGAAACACCAGCTTTCTCACAGATACATCACCTTCCCCCCCCCACATCAGACCTCTTCTCCCAGAAATACCAGGACTCTGCTGAATATTTCCCATTTCCTCCGGAACATACAGCATTACACTCCGCAAGAGGACAGTTTCTTTCAGAAATGTGGCATTTTATCACAGATACACCATTTTTATGCCCAGTAGAGCTCCTTTTCTCCCAGAAATAGCACTGCTCTTAGGAAGAGCTCCCATTTTCTAACCAAAATGCTGCTTTACACTCCTCAAGATCACACTTACCCCCATCAAGATGGCAGTGTCACAGAAATACCAGCTTCTGCCCCCAAAATGGGACTTTGGCTCTCCAAAACAAGACATTTTCTCCCAGAAATACCAGGACTCTTAGAAATACCTCACGTTTCATCTCAAGAATACTGCTTTCCACTCCTCAAGATCACACTGACTCCCATCACAATGGCCTTTTCTCCCACATACACCAGCTTTCTCCCAAATACACGACATTTTCTCCCACGTACACCCGTTTTCTCCCAAAGATGGGACATATTCTCCCAGAAATGCCAGCTTATTCTTTAAAAAACGGCCTTTTTTCCCCAAAATACCAGCCTTTTCCCTCTCTAGCATCTGTTTCCTCACCAATACCTGGCATTTTCTCCCAGAAACACCAGCTTTCTCACAGATACATCACCTTCCCCCCCCCACATCAGACCTCTTCTCCCAGAAATACCAGGACTCTGCTGAATATTTCCCATTTCCTCCGGAACATACAGCATTACACTCCGCAAGAGGACAGTTTCTTTCAGAAATGTGGCATTTTATCACAGATACACCATTTTTATGCCCAGTAGAGCTCCTTTTCTCCCAGAAATAGCACTGCTCTTAGGAAGAGCTCCCATTTTCTAACCAAAATGCTGCTTTACACTCCTCAAGATCACACTTACCCCCATCAAGATGGCAGTGTCAGAGAAATACCAGCTTCTGCCCCCAAAATGGGACTTTGGCTCTCCAAAACAAGACATTTTCTCCCAGAAATACCAGGACTCTTAGAAATACCTCACGTTTCATCTCAAGAATACTGCTTTCCACTCCTCAAGATCACACTGACTCCCATCACAATGGCCTTTTCTCCCACATACACCAGCTTTCTCCCAAATACACGACATTTTCTCCCACATACACCCGTTTTCTCCCAAAGATGGGACATATTCTCCCAGAAATGCCAGCTTATTCTTTAACAAACGGCCTTTTTTCCCCAAAATACCAGCCTTTTCCCTCTCTAGCATCTGTTTCCTCACCAATACCTGGCATTTTCTCCCAGAAACACCAGCTTTCTCACAGATACATCACCTTCCCCCCCCCACATCAGACCTCTTCTCCCAGAAATACCAGGACTCTGCTGAATATTTCCCATTTCCTCCGGAACATACAGCATTACACTCCGCAAGAGGACAGTTTCTTTCAGAAATGTGGCATTTTATCACAGATACACCATTTTTATGCCCAGTAGAGCTCCTTTTCTCCCAGAAATAGCACTGCTCTTAGGAAGAGCTCCCATTTTCTAACCAAAATGCTGCTTTACACTCCTCAAGATCACACCCCCATCAAGATGGCAGTGTCACAGAAATACCAGCTTCTGCCCCCAAAATGGGACTTTGGCTCTCCAAAACAAGACATTTTCTCCCAGAAATACCAGGACTCTTAGAAATACCTCACGTTTCATCTCAAGAATACTGCTTTCCACTCCTCAAGATCACACTGACTCCCATCACAATGGCCTTTTCTCCCACATACACCAGCTTTCTCCCAAATACACGACATTTTCTCCCACATACACCCGTTTTCTCCCAAAGATGGGACATATTCTCCCAGAAATGCCAGCTTATTCTTTAACAAACGGCCTTTTTTCCCCAAAATACCAGCCTTTTCCCTCTCTAGCATCTGTTTCCTCACCAATACCTGGCATTTTCTCCCAGAAACACCAGCTTTCTCACAGATACATCACCTTCCCCCCCCCACATCAGACCTCTTCTCCCAGAAATACCAGGACTCTGCTGAATATTTCCCATTTCCTCCGGAACATACAGCATTACACTCCGCAAGAGGACAGTTTCTTTCAGAAATGTGGCATTTTATCACAGATACACCATTTTTATGCCCAGTAGAGCTCCTTTTCTCCCAGAAATAGCACTGCTCTTAGGAAGAGCTCCCATTTTCTAACCAAAATGCTGCTTTACACTCCTCAAGATCACACTTACCCCCATCAAGATGGCAGTGTCACAGAAATACCAGCTTCTGCCCCCAAAATGGGACTTTGGCTCTCCAAAACAAGACATTTTCTCCCAGAAATACCAGGACTCTTAGAAATACCTCACGTTTCATCTCAAGAATACTGCTTTCCACTCCTCAAGATCACACTGACTCCCATCACAATGGCCTTTTCTCCCACATACACCAGCTTTCTCCCAAATACACAACATTTTCTCCCACATACACCCGTTTTCTCCCAAAGATGGGACATATTCTCCCAGAAATGCCAGCTTATTCTTTAACAAACGGCCTTTTTTCCCCAAAATACCAGCCTTTTCCCTCTCTAGCATCTGTTTCCTCACCAATACCTGGCATTTTCTCCCAGAAACACCAGCTTTCTCACAGATACATCACCTTCCCCCCCCCACATCAGACCTCTTCTCCCAGAAATACCAGGACTCTGCTGAATATTTCCCATTTCCTCCGGAACATACAGCATTACACTCCGCAAGAGGACAGTTTCTTTCAGAAATGTGGCATTTTATCACAGATACACCATTTTTATGCCCAGTAGAGCTCCTTTTCTCCCAGAAATAGCACTGCTCTTAGGAAGAGCTCCCATTTTCTAACCAAAATGCTGCTTTACACTCCTCAAGATCACACTTACCCCCATCAAGATGGCAGTGTCAGAGAAATACCAGCTTCTGCCCCCAAAATGGGACTTTGGCTCTCCAAAACAAGACATTTTCTCCCAGAAATACCAGGACTCTTAGAAATACCTCACGTTTCATCTCAAGAATACTGCTTTCCACTCCTCAAGATCACACTGACTCCCATCACAATGGCCTTTTCTCCCACATACACCAGCTTTCTCCCAAATACACAACATTTTCTCCCACGTACACCCGTTTTCTCCCAAAGATGGGACATATTCTCCCAGAAATGCCAGCTTATTCTTTAAAAAACGGCCTTTTTTCCCCAAAATACCAGCCTTTTCCCTCTCTAGCATCTGTTTCCTCACCAATACCTGGCATTTTCTCCCAGAAACACCAGCTTTCTCACAGATACATCACCTTCCCCCCCCCACATCAGACCTCTTCTCCCAGAAATACCAGGACTCTGCTGAATATTTCCCATTTCCTCCGGAACATACAGCATTACACTCCGCAAGAGGACAGTTTCTTTCAGAAATGTGGCATTTTATCACAGATACACCATTTTTATGCCCAGTAGAGCTCCTTTTCTCCCAGAAATAGCACTGCTCTTAGGAAGAGCTCCCATTTTCTAACCAAAATGCTGCTTTACACTCCTCAAGATCACACTTACCCCCATCAAGATGGCAGTGTCAGAGAAATACCAGCTTCTGCCCCCAAAATGGGACTTTGGCTCTCCAAAACAAGACATTTTCTCCCAGAAATACCAGGACTCTTAGAAATACCTCACGTTTCATCTCAAGAATACTGCTTTCCACTCCTCAAGATCACACTGACTCCCATCACAATGGCCTTTTCTCCCACATACACCAGCTTTCTCCCAAATACACGACATTTTCTCCCACATACACCCGTTTTCTCCCAAAGATGGGACATATTCTCCCAGAAATGCCAGCTTATTCTTTAACAAACGGCCTTTTTTCCCCAAAATACCAGCCTTTTCCCTCTCTAGCATCTGTTTCCTCACCAATACCTGGCATTTTCTCCCAGAAACACCAGCTTTCTCACAGATACATCACCTTCCCCCCCCACATCAGACCTCTTCTCCCAGAAATACCAGGACTCTGCTGAATATTTCCCATTTCCTCCGGAACATACAGCATTACACTCCGCAAGAGGACAGTTTCTTTCAGAAATGTGGCATTTTATCACAGATACACCATTTTTATGCCCAGTAGAGCTCCTTTTCTCCCAGAAATAGCACTGCTCTTAGGAAGAGCTCCCATTTTCTAACCAAAATGCTGCTTTACACTCCTCAAGATCACACTTACCCCCATCAAGATGGCAGTGTCACAGAAATACCAGCTTCTGCCCCCAAAATGGGACTTTGGCTCTCCAAAACAAGACATTTTCTCCCAGAAATACCAGGACTCTTAGAAATACCTCACGTTTCATCTCAAGAATACTGCTTTCCACTCCTCAAGATCACACTGACTCCCATCACAATGGCCTTTTCTCCCACATACACCAGCTTTCTCCCAAATACACGACATTTTCTCCCACATACACCCGTTTTCTCCCAAAGATGGGACATATTCTCCCAGAAATGCCAGCTTATTCTTTAACAAACGGCCTTTTTTCCCCAAAATACCAGCCTTTTCCCTCTCTAGCATCTGTTTCCTCACCAATACCTGGCATTTTCTCCCAGAAACACCAGCTTTCTCACAGATACATCACCTTCCCCCCCCCACATCAGACCTCTTCTCCCAGAAATACCAGGACTCTGCTGAATATTTCCCATTTCCTCCGGAACATACAGCATTACACTCCGCAAGAGGACAGTTTCTTTCAGAAATGTGGCATTTTATCACAGATACACCATTTTTATGCCCAGTAGAGCTCCTTTTCTCCCAGAAATAGCACTGCTCTTAGGAAGAGCTCCCATTTTCTAACCAAAATGCTGCTTTACACTCCTCAAGATCACACTTACCCCCATCAAGATGGCAGTGTCAGAGAAATACCAGCTTCTGCCCCCAAAATGGGACTTTGGCTCTCCAAAACAAGACATTTTCTCCCAGAAATACCAGGACTCTTAGAAATACCTCACGTTTCATCTCAAGAATACTGCTTTCCACTCCTCAAGATCACACTGACTCCCATCACAATGGCCTTTTCTCCCACATACACCAGCTTTCTCCCAAATACACGACATTTTCTCCCACATACACCCGTTTTCTCCCAAAGATGGGACATATTCTCCCAGAAATGCCAGCTTATTCTTTAACAAACGGCCTTTTTTCCCCAAAATACCAGCCTTTTCCCTCTCTAGCATCTGTTTCCTCACCAATACCTGGCATTTTCTCCCAGAAACACCAGCTTTCTCACAGATACATCACCTTCCCCCCCCCACATCAGACCTCTTCTCCCAGAAATACCAGGACTCTGCTGAATATTTCCCATTTCCTCCGGAACATACAGCATTACACTCCGCAAGAGGACAGTTTCTTTCAGAAATGTGGCATTTTATCACAGATACACCATTTTTATGCCCAGTAGAGCTCCTTTTCTCCCAGAAATAGCACTGCTCTTAGGAAGAGCTCCCATTTTCTAACCAAAATGCTGCTTTACACTCCTCAAGATCACACTTACCCCCATCAAGATGGCAGTGTCACAGAAATACCAGCTTCTGCCCCCAAAATGGGACTTTGGCTCTCCAAAACAAGACATTTTCTCCCAGAAATACCAGGACTCTTAGAAATACCTCACGTTTCATCTCAAGAATACTGCTTTCCACTCCTCAAGATCACACTGACTCCCATCACAATGGCCTTTTCTCCCACATACACCAGCTTTCTCCCAAATACACGACATTTTCTCCCACATACACCCGTTTTCTCCCAAAGATGGGACATATTCTCCCAGAAATGCCAGCTTATTCTTTAACAAACGGCCTTTTTTCCCCAAAATACCAGCCTTTTCCCTCTCTAGCATCTGTTTCCTCACCAATACCTGGCATTTTCTCCCAGAAACACCAGCTTTCTCACAGATACATCACCTTCCCCCCCCCACATCAGACCTCTTCTCCCAGAAATACCAGGACTCTGCTGAATATTTCCCATTTCCTCCGGAACATACAGCATTACACTCCGCAAGAGGACAGTTTCTTTCAGAAATGTGGCATTTTATCACAGATACACCATTTTTATGCCCAGTAGAGCTCCTTTTCTCCCAGAAATAGCACTGCTCTTAGGAAGAGCTCCCATTTTCTAACCAAAATGCTGCTTTACACTCCTCAAGATCACACTTACCCCCATCAAGATGGCAGTGTCACAGAAATACCAGCTTCTGCCCCCAAAATGGGACTTTGGCTCTCCAAAACAAGACATTTTCTCCCAGAAATACCAGGACTCTTAGAAATACCTCACGTTTCATCTCAAGAATACTGCTTTCCACTCCTCAAGATCACACTGACTCCCATCACAATGGCCTTTTCTCCCACATACACCAGCTTTCTCCCAAATACACGACATTTTCTCCCACATACACCCGTTTTCTCCCAAAGATGGGACATATTCTCCCAGAAATGCCAGCTTATTCTTTAAAAAACGGCCTTTTTTCCCCAAAATACCAGCCTTTTCCCTCTCTAGCATCTGTTTCCTCACCAATACCTGGCATTTTCTCCCAGAAACACCAGCTTTCTCACAGATACATCACCTTCCCCCCCCCACATCAGACCTCTTCTCCCAGAAATACCAGGACTCTGCTGAATATTTCCCATTTCCTCCGGAACATACAGCATTACACTCCGCAAGAGGACAGTTTCTTTCAGAAATGTGGCATTTTATCACAGATACACCATTTTTATGCCCAGTAGAGCTCCTTTTCTCCCAGAAATAGCACTGCTCTTAGGAAGAGCTCCCATTTTCTAACCAAAATGCTGCTTTACACTCCTCAAGATCACACTTACCCCCATCAAGATGGCAGTGTCACAGAAATACCAGCTTCTGCCCCCAAAATGGGACTTTGGCTCTCCAAAACAAGACATTTTCTCCCAGAAATACCAGGACTCTTAGAAATACCTCACGTTTCATCTCAAGAATACTGCTTTCCACTCCTCAAGATCACACTGACTCCCATCACAATGGCCTTTTCTCCCACATACACCAGCTTTCTCCCAAATACACAACATTTTCTCCCACGTACACCCGTTTTCTCCCAAAGATGGGACATATTCTCCCAGAAATGCCAGCTTATTCTTTAAAAAACGGCCTTTTTTCCCCAAAATACCAGCCTTTTCCCTCTCTAGCATCTGTTTCCTCACCAATACCTGGCATTTTCTCCCAGAAACACCAGCTTTCTCACAGATACATCACCTTCCCCCCCCCACATCAGACCTCTTCTCCCAGAAATACCAGGACTCTGCTGAATATTTCCCATTTCCTCCGGAACATACAGCATTACACTCCGCAAGAGGACAGTTTCTTTCAGAAATGTGGCATTTTATCACAGATACACCATTTTTATGCCCAGTAGAGCTCCTTTTCTCCCAGAAATAGCACTGCTCTTAGGAAGAGCTCCCATTTTCTAACCAAAATGCTGCTTTACACTCCTCAAGATCACACTTACCCCCATCAAGATGGCAGTGTCAGAGAAATACCAGCTTCTGCCCCCAAAATGGGACTTTGGCTCTCCAAAACAAGACATTTTCTCCCAGAAATACCAGGACTCTTAGAAATACCTCACGTTTCATCTCAAGAATACTGCTTTCCACTCCTCAAGATCACACTGACTCCCATCACAATGGCCTTTTCTCCCACATACACCAGCTTTCTCCCAAATACACGACATTTTCTCCCACATACACCCGTTTTCTCCCAAAGATGGGACATATTCTCCCAGAAATGCCAGCTTATTCTTTAACAAACGGCCTTTTTTCCCCAAAATACCAGCCTTTTCCCTCTCTAGCATCTGTTTCCTCACCAATACCTGGCATTTTCTCCCAGAAACACCAGCTTTCTCACAGATACATCACCTTCCCCCCCCCACATCAGACCTCTTCTCCCAGAAATACCAGGACTCTGCTGAATATTTCCCATTTCCTCCGGAACATACAGCATTACACTCCGCAAGAGGACAGTTTCTTTCAGAAATGTGGCATTTTATCACAGATACACCATTTTTATGCCCAGTAGAGCTCCTTTTCTCCCAGAAATAGCACTGCTCTTAGGAAGAGCTCCCATTTTCTAACCAAAATGCTGCTTTACACTCCTCAAGATCACACTTACCCCCATCAAGATGGCAGTGTCACAGAAATACCAGCTTCTGCCCCCAAAATGGGACTTTGGCTCTCCAAAACAAGACATTTTCTCCCAGAAATACCAGGACTCTTAGAAATACCTCACGTTTCATCTCAAGAATACTGCTTTCCACTCCTCAAGATCACACTGACTCCCATCACAATGGCCTTTTCTCCCACATACACCAGCTTTCTCCCAAATACACAACATTTTCTCCCACGTACACCCGTTTTCTCCCAAAGATGGGACATATTCTCCCAGAAATGCCAGCTTATTCTTTAAAAAACGGCCTTTTTTCCCCAAAATACCAGCCTTTTCCCTCTCTAGCATCTGTTTCCTCACCAATACCTGGCATTTTCTCCCAGAAACACCAGCTTTCTCACAGATACATCACCTTCCCCCCCCCACATCAGACCTCTTCTCCCAGAAATACCAGGACTCTGCTGAATATTTCCCATTTCCTCCGGAACATACAGCATTACACTCCGCAAGAGGACAGTTTCTTTCAGAAATGTGGCATTTTATCACAGATACACCATTTTTATGCCCAGTAGAGCTCCTTTTCTCCCAGAAATAGCACTGCTCTTAGGAAGAGCTCCCATTTTCTAACCAAAATGCTGCTTTACACTCCTCAAGATCACACTTACCCCCATCAAGATGGCAGTGTCAGAGAAATACCAGCTTCTGCCCCCAAAATGGGACTTTGGCTCTCCAAAACAAGACATTTTCTCCCAGAAATACCAGGACTCTTAGAAATACCTCACGTTTCATCTCAAGAATACTGCTTTCCACTCCTCAAGATCACACTGACTCCCATCACAATGGCCTTTTCTCCCACATACACCAGCTTTCTCCCAAATACACGACATTTTCTCCCACATACACCCGTTTTCTCCCAAAGATGGGACATATTCTCCCAGAAATGCCAGCTTATTCTTTAACAAACGGCCTTTTTTCCCCAAAATACCAGCCTTTTCCCTCTCTAGCATCTGTTTCCTCACCAATACCTGGCATTTTCTCCCAGAAACACCAGCTTTCTCACAGATACATCACCTTCCCCCCCCCACATCAGACCTCTTCTCCCAGAAATACCAGGACTCTGCTGAATATTTCCCATTTCCTCCGGAACATACAGCATTACACTCCGCAAGAGGACAGTTTCTTTCAGAAATGTGGCATTTTATCACAGATACACCATTTTTATGCCCAGTAGAGCTCCTTTTCTCCCAGAAATAGCACTGCTCTTAGGAAGAGCTCCCATTTTCTAACCAAAATGCTGCTTTACACTCCTCAAGATCACACTTACCCCCATCAAGATGGCAGTGTCACAGAAATACCAGCTTCTGCCCCCAAAATGGGACTTTGGCTCTCCAAAACAAGACATTTTCTCCCAGAAATACCAGGACTCTTAGAAATACCTCACGTTTCATCTCAAGAATACTGCTTTCCACTCCTCAAGATCACACTGACTCCCATCACAATGGCCTTTTCTCCCACATACACCAGCTTTCTCCCAAATACACGACATTTTCTCCCACATACACCCGTTTTCTCCCAAAGATGGGACATATTCTCCCAGAAATGCCAGCTTATTCTTTAACAAACGGCCTTTTTTCCCCAAAATACCAGCCTTTTCCCTCTCTAGCATCTGTTTCCTCACCAATACCTGGCATTTTCTCCCAGAAACACCAGCTTTCTCACAGATACATCACCTTCCCCCCCCCACATCAGACCTCTTCTCCCAGAAATACCAGGACTCTGCTGAATATTTCCCATTTCCTCCGGAACATACAGCATTACACTCCGCAAGAGGACAGTTTCTTTCAGAAATGTGGCATTTTATCACAGATACACCATTTTTATGCCCAGTAGAGCTCCTTTTCTCCCAGAAATAGCACTGCTCTTAGGAAGAGCTCCCATTTTCTAACCAAAATGCTGCTTTACACTCCTCAAGATCACACTTACCCCCATCAAGATGGCAGTGTCACAGAAATACCAGCTTCTGCCCCCAAAATGGGACTTTGGCTCTCCAAAACAAGACATTTTCTCCCAGAAATACCAGGACTCTTAGAAATACCTCACGTTTCATCTCAAGAATACTGCTTTCCACTCCTCAAGATCACACTGACTCCCATCACAATGGCCTTTTCTCCCACATACACCAGCTTTCTCCCAAATACACGACATTTTCTCCCACATACACCCGTTTTCTCCCAAAGATGGGACATATTCTCCCAGAAATGCCAGCTTATTCTTTAACAAACGGCCTTTTTTCCCCAAAATACCAGCCTTTTCCCTCTCTAGCATCTGTTTCCTCACCAATACCTGGCATTTTCTCCCAGAAACACCAGCTTTCTCACAGATACATCACCTTCCCCCCCCCACATCAGACCTCTTCTCCCAGAAATACCAGGACTCTGCTGAATATTTCCCATTTCCTCCGGAACATACAGCATTACACTCCGCAAGAGGACAGTTTCTTTCAGAAATGTGGCATTTTATCACAGATACACCATTTTTATGCCCAGTAGAGCTCCTTTTCTCCCAGAAATAGCACTGCTCTTAGGAAGAGCTCCCATTTTCTAACCAAAATGCTGCTTTACACTCCTCAAGATCACACTTACCCCCATCAAGATGGCAGTGTCAGAGAAATACCAGCTTCTGCCCCCAAAATGGGACTTTGGCTCTCCAAAACAAGACATTTTCTCCCAGAAATACCAGGACTCTTAGAAATACCTCACGTTTCATCTCAAGAATACTGCTTTCCACTCCTCAAGATCACACTGACTCCCATCACAATGGCCTTTTCTCCCACATACACCAGCTTTCTCCCAAATACACGACATTTTCTCCCACATACACCCGTTTTCTCCCAAAGATGGGACATATTCTCCCAGAAATGCCAGCTTATTCTTTAACAAACGGCCTTTTTTCCCCAAAATACCAGCCTTTTCCCTCTCTAGCATCTGTTTCCTCACCAATACCTGGCATTTTCTCCCAGAAACACCAGCTTTCTCACAGATACATCACCTTCCCCCCCCCACATCAGACCTCTTCTCCCAGAAATACCAGGACTCTGCTGAATATTTCCCATTTCCTCCGGAACATACAGCATTACACTCCGCAAGAGGACAGTTTCTTTCAGAAATGTGGCATTTTATCACAGATACACCATTTTTATGCCCAGTAGAGCTCCTTTTCTCCCAGAAATAGCACTGCTCTTAGGAAGAGCTCCCATTTTCTAACCAAAATGCTGCTTTACACTCCTCAAGATCACACTTACCCCCATCAAGATGGCAGTGTCAGAGAAATACCAGCTTCTGCCCCCAAAATGGGACTTTGGCTCTCCAAAACAAGACATTTTCTCCCAGAAATACCAGGACTCTTAGAAATACCTCACGTTTCATCTCAAGAATACTGCTTTCCACTCCTCAAGATCACACTGACTCCCATCACAATGGCCTTTTCTCCCACATACACCAGCTTTCTCCCAAATACACGACATTTTCTCCCACGTACACCCGTTTTCTCCCAAAGATGGGACATATTCTCCCAGAAATGCCAGCTTATTCTTTAACAAACGGCCTTTTTTCCCCAAAATACCAGCCTTTTCCCTCTCTAGCATCTGTTTCCTCACCAATACCTGGCATTTTCTCCCAGAAACACCAGCTTTCTCACAGATACATCACCTTCCCCCCCCCACATCAGACCTCTTCTCCCAGAAATACCAGGACTCTGCTGAATATTTCCCATTTCCTCCGGAACATACAGCATTACACTCCGCAAGAGGACAGTTTCTTTCAGAAATGTGGCATTTTATCACAGATACACCATTTTTATGCCCAGTAGAGCTCCTTTTCTCCCAGAAATAGCACTGCTCTTAGGAAGAGCTCCCATTTTCTAACCAAAATGCTGCTTTACACTCCTCAAGATCACACTTACCCCCATCAAGATGGCAGTGTCAGAGAAATACCAGCTTCTGCCCCCAAAATGGGACTTTGGCTCTCCAAAACAAGACATTTTCTCCCAGAAATACCAGGACTCTTAGAAATACCTCACGTTTCATCTCAAGAATACTGCTTTCCACTCCTCAAGATCACACTGACTCCCATCACAATGGCCTTTTCTCCCACATACACCAGCTTTCTCCCAAATACACGACATTTTCTCCCACATACACCCGTTTTCTCCCAAAGATGGGACATATTCTCCCAGAAATGCCAGCTTATTCTTTAACAAACGGCCTTTTTTCCCCAAAATACCAGCCTTTTCCCTCTCTAGCATCTGTTTCCTCACCAATACCTGGCATTTTCTCCCAGAAACACCAGCTTTCTCACAGATACATCACCTTCCCCCCCCCACATCAGACCTCTTCTCCCAGAAATACCAGGACTCTGCTGAATATTTCCCATTTCCTCCGGAACATACAGCATTACACTCCGCAAGAGGACAGTTTCTTTCAGAAATGTGGCATTTTATCACAGATACACCATTTTTATGCCCAGTAGAGCTCCTTTTCTCCCAGAAATAGCACTGCTCTTAGGAAGAGCTCCCATTTTCTAACCAAAATGCTGCTTTACACTCCTCAAGATCACACTTACCCCCATCAAGATGGCAGTGTCACAGAAATACCAGCTTCTGCCCCCAAAATGGGACTTTGGCTCTCCAAAACAAGACATTTTCTCCCAGAAATACCAGGACTCTTAGAAATACCTCACGTTTCATCTCAAGAATACTGCTTTCCACTCCTCAAGATCACACTGACTCCCATCACAATGGCCTTTTCTCCCACATACACCAGCTTTCTCCCAAATACACGACATTTTCTCCCACATACACCCGTTTTCTCCCAAAGATGGGACATATTCTCCCAGAAATGCCAGCTTATTCTTTAACAAACGGCCTTTTTTCCCCAAAATACCAGCCTTTTCCCTCTCTAGCATCTGTTTCCTCACCAATACCTGGCATTTTCTCCCAGAAACACCAGCTTTCTCACAGATACATCACCTTCCCCCCCCCACATCAGACCTCTTCTCCCAGAAATACCAGGACTCTGCTGAATATTTCCCATTTCCTCCGGAACATACAGCATTACACTCCGCAAGAGGACAGTTTCTTTCAGAAATGTGGCATTTTATCACAGATACACCATTTTTATGCCCAGTAGAGCTCCTTTTCTCCCAGAAATAGCACTGCTCTTAGGAAGAGCTCCCATTTTCTAACCAAAATGCTGCTTTACACTCCTCAAGATCACACTTACCCCCATCAAGATGGCAGTGTCAGAGAAATACCAGCTTCTGCCCCCAAAATGGGACTTTGGCTCTCCAAAACAAGACATTTTCTCCCAGAAATACCAGGACTCTTAGAAATACCTCACGTTTCATCTCAAGAATACTGCTTTCCACTCCTCAAGATCACACTGACTCCCATCACAATGGCCTTTTCTCCCACATACACCAGCTTTCTCCCAAATACACGACATTTTCTCCCACATACACCCGTTTTCTCCCAAAGATGGGACATATTCTCCCAGAAATGCCAGCTTATTCTTTAACAAACGGCCTTTTTTCCCCAAAATACCAGCCTTTTCCCTCTCTAGCATCTGTTTCCTCACCAATACCTGGCATTTTCTCCCAGAAACACCAGCTTTCTCACAGATACATCACCTTCCCCCCCCCACATCAGACCTCTTCTCCCAGAAATACCAGGACTCTGCTGAATATTTCCCATTTCCTCCGGAACATACAGCATTACACTCCGCAAGAGGACAGTTTCTTTCAGAAATGTGGCATTTTATCACAGATACACCATTTTTATGCCCAGTAGAGCTCCTTTTCTCCCAGAAATAGCACTGCTCTTAGGAAGAGCTCCCATTTTCTAACCAAAATGCTGCTTTACACTCCTCAAGATCACACTTACCCCCATCAAGATGGCAGTGTCACAGAAATACCAGCTTCTGCCCCCAAAATGGGACTTTGGCTCTCCAAAACAAGACATTTTCTCCCAGAAATACCAGGACTCTTAGAAATACCTCACGTTTCATCTCAAGAATACTGCTTTCCACTCCTCAAGATCACACTGACTCCCATCACAATGGCCTTTTCTCCCACATACACCAGCTTTCTCCCAAATACACGACATTTTCTCCCACATACACCCGTTTTCTCCCAAAGATGGGACATATTCTCCCAGAAATGCCAGCTTATTCTTTAAAAAACGGCCTTTTTTCCCCAAAATACCAGCCTTTTCCCTCTCTAGCATCTGTTTCCTCACCAATACCTGGCATTTTCTCCCAGAAACACCAGCTTTCTCACAGATACATCACCTTCCCCCCCCCACATCAGACCTCTTCTCCCAGAAATACCAGGACTCTGCTGAATATTTCCCATTTCCTCCGGAGCATACAGCATTACACTCCGCAAGAGGACAGTTTCTTTCAGAAATGTGGCATTTTATCACAGATACACCATTTTTATGCCCAGTAGAGCTCCTTTTCTCCCAGAAATAGCACTGCTCTTAGGAAGAGCTCCCATTTTCTAACCAAAATGCTGCTTTACACTCCTCAAGATCACACTTACCCCCATCAAGATGGCAGTGTCAGAGAAATACCAGCTTCTGCCCCCAAAATGGGACTTTGGCTCTCCAAAACAAGACATTTTCTCCCAGAAATACCAGGACTCTTAGAAATACCTCACGTTTCATCTCAAGAATACTGCTTTCCACTCCTCAAGATCACACTGACTCCCATCACAATGGCCTTTTCTCCCACATACACCAGCTTTCTCCCAAATACACGACATTTTCTCCCACATACACCCGTTTTCTCCCAAAGATGGGACATATTCTCCCAGAAATGCCAGCTTATTCTTTAACAAACGGCCTTTTTTCCCCAAAATACCAGCCTTTTCCCTCTCTAGCATCTGTTTCCTCACCAATACCTGGCATTTTCTCCCAGAAACACCAGCTTTCTCACAGATACATCACCTTCCCCCCCCCACATCAGACCTCTTCTCCCAGAAATACCAGGACTCTGCTGGATATTTCCCATTTCCTCCGGAACATACAGCATTACACTCCGCAAGAGGACAGTTTCTTTCAGAAATGTGGCATTTTATCACAGATACACCATTTTTATGCCCAGTAGAGCTCCTTTTCTCCCAGAAATAGCACTGCTCTTAGGAAGAGCTCCCATTTTCTAACCAAAATGCTGCTTTACACTCCTCAAGATCACACTTACCCCCATCAAGATGGCAGTGTCACAGAAATACCAGCTTCTGCCCCCAAAATGGGACTTTGGCTCTCCAAAACAAGACATTTTCTCCCAGAAATACCAGGACTCTTAGAAATACCTCACGTTTCATCTCAAGAATACTGCTTTCCACTCCTCAAGATCACACTGACTCCCATCACAATGGCCTTTTCTCCCACATACACCAGCTTTCTCCCAAATACACGACATTTTCTCCCACATACACACGTTTTCTCCCAAAGATGGGACATATTCTCCCAGAAATGCCAGCTTATTCTTTAAAAAACGGCCTTTTTTCCCCAAAATACCAGCTTTCTCACAAACACCTGTCATTTTCCAACCAAGTCTGCTACTATCTCCCAGAAACAGCCGGTTTCCTAGAAGTACCTGACGTTTGCTCTCCCAAATACTACTTGACACTCCTCCAGAGGACATTGTCTCCCCTATTTACCACGTTGTCTCCCCAAGAGACCACTTGGCACACCAAAAAGACCACCGTTGCTCTCCAGTACAAGATCTTCTTTCCCACCGGTTCCCACTTTTCTCCCCCAGCTATGTCATTTCCTCCCAGAAATGCCACTTTTCCCTTGGAAATTTCACCTTCTCTTCCAAAAAGAGGAGATTTGCTCCCAGAAATACCCCTTCTCTTACAACTGCCACACGCTTTCTCCCCAAAAAGCCTCCATGACAATGCCAAATGGGACACTTGCAGCCAAGAAGAGGACACCTTCTCTCAGAAAGACCACTTTTCTCCCCAAGAGAGGAGATTTTCTCCCAATTGGATGACATTTGCTGTAAGAAAGACCTGTTTTCTTCCCTCAAGAGGACATTGTCTTTCCCACTGAGGACATTTTCTCCCAGAAGTGCCGCTACTCTGTGAAACACCTCCATTTCCTCCCAAATCTACTCCATGACACGCCTCAGGATGACACTTACTCCCCGATTTGGGGCATTTTCTCCCAGAAATACCACTTCTCTCCCAAAGGGATGGCCTTTTCCCTCTCTAGCATCTGTTTCCTCACCAATACCTGGCATTTTCTCCCAGAAACACCAGCTTTCTCACAGATACATCACCTTCCCCCCCCCACATCAGACCTCTTCTCCCAGAAATACCAGGACTCTGCTGAATATTTCCCATTTCCTCCGGAACATACAGCATTACACTCCGCAAGAGGACAGTTTCTTTCAGAAATGTGGCATTTTATCACAGATACACCATTTTTATGCCCAGTAGAGCTCCTTTTCTCCCAGAAATAGCACTGCTCTTAGGAAGAGCTCCCATTTTCTAACCAAAATGCTGCTTTACACTCCTCAAGATCACACTTACCCCCATCAAGATGGCAGTGTCAGAGAAATACCAGCTTCTGCCCCCAAAATGGGACTTTGGCTCTCCAAAACAAGACATTTTCTCCCAGAAATACCAGGACTCTTAGAAATACCTCACGTTTCATCTCAAGAATACTGCTTTCCACTCCTCAAGATCACACTGACTCCCATCACAATGGCCTTTTCTCCCACATACACCAGCTTTCTCCCAAATACACGACATTTTCTCCCACATACACCCGTTTTCTCCCAAAGATGGGACATATTCTCCCAGAAATGCCAGCTTATTCTTTAACAAACGGCCTTTTTTCCCCAAAATACCAGCCTTTTCCCTCTCTAGCATCTGTTTCCTCACCAATACCTGGCATTTTCTCCCAGAAACACCAGCTTTCTCACAGATACATCACCTTCCCCCCCCCACATCAGACCTCTTCTCCCAGAAATACCAGGACTCTGCTGAATATTTCCCATTTCCTCCGGAACATACAGCATTACACTCCGCAAGAGGACAGTTTCTTTCAGAAATGTGGCATTTTATCACAGATACACCATTTTTATGCCCAGTAGAGCTCCTTTTCTCCCAGAAATAGCACTGCTCTTAGGAAGAGCTCCCATTTTCTAACCAAAATGCTGCTTTACACTCCTCAAGATCACACTTACCCCCATCAAGATGGCAGTGTCACAGAAATACCAGCTTCTGCCCCCAAAATGGGACTTTGGCTCTCCAAAACAAGACATTTTCTCCCAGAAATACCAGGACTCTTAGAAATACCTCACGTTTCATCTCAAGAATACTGCTTTCCACTCCTCAAGATCACACTGACTCCCATCACAATGGCCTTTTCTCCCACATACACCAGCTTTCTCCCAAATACACGACATTTTCTCCCACATACACCCGTTTTCTCCCAAAGATGGGACATATTCTCCCAGAAATGCCAGCTTATTCTTTAACAAACGGCCTTTTTTCCCCAAAATACCAGCCTTTTCCCTCTCTAGCATCTGTTTCCTCACCAATACCTGGCATTTTCTCCCAGAAACACCAGCTTTCTCACAGATACATCACCTTCCCCCCCCCACATCAGACCTCTTCTCCCAGAAATACCAGGACTCTGCTGAATATTTCCCATTTCCTCCGGAACATACAGCATTACACTCCGCAAGAGGACAGTTTCTTTCAGAAATGTGGCATTTTATCACAGATACACCATTTTTATGCCCAGTAGAGCTCCTTTTCTCCCAGAAATAGCACTGCTCTTAGGAAGAGCTCCCATTTTCTAACCAAAATGCTGCTTTACACTCCTCAAGATCACACTTACCCCCATCAAGATGGCAGTGTCACAGAAATACCAGCTTCTGCCCCCAAAATGGGACTTTGGCTCTCCAAAACAAGACATTTTCTCCCAGAAATACCAGGACTCTTAGAAATACCTCACGTTTCATCTCAAGAATACTGCTTTCCACTCCTCAAGATCACACTGACTCCCATCACAATGGCCTTTTCTCCCACATACACCAGCTTTCTCCCAAATACACGACATTTTCTCCCACATACACCCGTTTTCTCCCAAAGATGGGACATATTCTCCCAGAAATGCCAGCTTATTCTTTAAAAAACGGCCTTTTTTCCCCAAAATACCAGCCTTTTCCCTCTCTAGCATCTGTTTCCTCACCAATACCTGGCATTTTCTCCCAGAAACACCAGCTTTCTCACAGATACATCACCTTCCCCCCCCCACATCAGACCTCTTCTCCCAGAAATACCAGGACTCTGCTGAATATTTCCCATTTCCTCCGGAACATACAGCATTACACTCCGCAAGAGGACAGTTTCTTTCAGAAATGTGGCATTTTATCACAGATACACCATTTTTATGCCCAGTAGAGCTCCTTTTCTCCCAGAAATAGCACTGCTCTTAGGAAGAGCTCCCATTTTCTAACCAAAATGCTGCTTTACACTCCTCAAGATCACACTTACCCCCATCAAGATGGCAGTGTCACAGAAATACCAGCTTCTGCCCCCAAAATGGGACTTTGGCTCTCCAAAACAAGACATTTTCTCCCAGAAATACCAGGACTCTTAGAAATACCTCACGTTTCATCTCAAGAATACTGCTTTCCACTCCTCAAGATCACACTGACTCCCATCACAATGGCCTTTTCTCCCACATACACCAGCTTTCTCCCAAATACACGACATTTTCTCCCACATACACCCGTTTTCTCCCAAAGATGGGACATATTCTCCCAGAAATGCCAGCTTATTCTTTAACAAACGGCCTTTTTTCCCCAAAATACCAGCCTTTTCCCTCTCTAGCATCTGTTTCCTCACCAATACCTGGCATTTTCTCCCAGAAACACCAGCTTTCTCACAGATACATCACCTTCCCCCCCCCACATCAGACCTCTTCTCCCAGAAATACCAGGACTCTGCTGAATATTTCCCATTTCCTCCGGAACATACAGCATTACACTCCGCAAGAGGACAGTTTCTTTCAGAAATGTGGCATTTTATCACAGATACACCATTTTTATGCCCAGTAGAGCTCCTTTTCTCCCAGAAATAGCACTGCTCTTAGGAAGAGCTCCCATTTTCTAACCAAAATGCTGCTTTACACTCCTCAAGATCACACTTACCCCCATCAAGATGGCAGTGTCACAGAAATACCAGCTTCTGCCCCCAAAATGGGACTTTGGCTCTCCAAAACAAGACATTTTCTCCCAGAAATACCAGGACTCTTAGAAATACCTCACGTTTCATCTCAAGAATACTGCTTTCCACTCCTCAAGATCACACTGACTCCCATCACAATGGCCTTTTCTCCCACATACACCAGCTTTCTCCCAAATACACGACATTTTCTCCCACATACACCCGTTTTCTCCCAAAGATGGGACATATTCTCCCAGAAATGCCAGCTTATTCTTTAACAAACGGCCTTTTTTCCCCAAAATACCAGCCTTTTCCCTCTCTAGCATCTGTTTCCTCACCAATACCTGGCATTTTCTCCCAGAAACACCAGCTTTCTCACAGATACATCACCTTCCCCCCCCCACATCAGACCTCTTCTCCCAGAAATACCAGGACTCTGCTGAATATTTCCCATTTCCTCCGGAACATACAGCATTACACTCCGCAAGAGGACAGTTTCTTTCAGAAATGTGGCATTTTATCACAGATACACCATTTTTATGCCCAGTAGAGCTCCTTTTCTCCCAGAAATAGCACTGCTCTTAGGAAGAGCTCCCATTTTCTAACCAAAATGCTGCTTTACACTCCTCAAGATCACACTTACCCCCATCAAGATGGCAGTGTCACAGAAATACCAGCTTCTGCCCCCAAAATGGGACTTTGGCTCTCCAAAACAAGACATTTTCTCCCAGAAATACCAGGACTCTTAGAAATACCTCACGTTTCATCTCAAGAATACTGCTTTCCACTCCTCAAGATCACACTGACTCCCATCACAATGGCCTTTTCTCCCACATACACCAGCTTTCTCCCAAATACACGACATTTTCTCCCACATACACCCGTTTTCTCCCAAAGATGGGACATATTCTCCCAGAAATGCCAGCTTATTCTTTAACAAACGGCCTTTTTTCCCCAAAATACCAGCCTTTTCCCTCTCTAGCATCTGTTTCCTCACCAATACCTGGCATTTTCTCCCAGAAACACCAGCTTTCTCACAGATACATCACCTTCCCCCCCCCACATCAGACCTCTTCTCCCAGAAATACCAGGACTCTGCTGAATATTTCCCATTTCCTCCGGAACATACAGCATTACACTCCGCAAGAGGACAGTTTCTTTCAGAAATGTGGCATTTTATCACAGATACACCATTTTTATGCCCAGTAGAGCTCCTTTTCTCCCAGAAATAGCACTGCTCTTAGGAAGAGCTCCCATTTTCTAACCAAAATGCTGCTTTACACTCCTCAAGATCACACTTACCCCCATCAAGATGGCAGTGTCACAGAAATACCAGCTTCTGCCCCCAAAATGGGACTTTGGCTCTCCAAAACAAGACATTTTCTCCCAGAAATACCAGGACTCTTAGAAATACCTCACGTTTCATCTCAAGAATACTGCTTTCCACTCCTCAAGATCACACTGACTCCCATCACAATGGCCTTTTCTCCCACATACACCAGCTTTCTCCCAAATACACGACATTTTCTCCCACATACACCCGTTTTCTCCCAAAGATGGGACATATTCTCCCAGAAATGCCAGCTTATTCTTTAACAAACGGCCTTTTTTCCCCAAAATACCAGCCTTTTCCCTCTCTAGCATCTGTTTCCTCACCAATACCTGGCATTTTCTCCCAGAAACACCAGCTTTCTCACAGATACATCACCTTCCCCCCCCCACATCAGACCTCTTCTCCCAGAAATACCAGGACTCTGCTGAATATTTCCCATTTCCTCCGGAACATACAGCATTACACTCCGCAAGAGGACAGTTTCTTTCAGAAATGTGGCATTTTATCACAGATACACCATTTTTATGCCCAGTAGAGCTCCTTTTCTCCCAGAAATAGCACTGCTCTTAGGAAGAGCTCCCATTTTCTAACCAAAATGCTGCTTTACACTCCTCAAGATCACACTTACCCCCATCAAGATGGCAGTGTCACAGAAATACCAGCTTCTGCCCCCAAAATGGGACTTTGGCTCTCCAAAACAAGACATTTTCTCCCAGAAATACCAGGACTCTTAGAAATACCTCACGTTTCATCTCAAGAATACTGCTTTCCACTCCTCAAGATCACACTGACTCCCATCACAATGGCCTTTTCTCCCACATACACCAGCTTTCTCCCAAATACACGACATTTTCTCCCACATACACCCGTTTTCTCCCAAAGATGGGACATATTCTCCCAGAAATGCCAGCTTATTCTTTAACAAACGGCCTTTTTTCCCCAAAATACCAGCCTTTTCCCTCTCTAGCATCTGTTTCCTCACCAATACCTGGCATTTTCTCCCAGAAACACCAGCTTTCTCACAGATACATCACCTTCCCCCCCCCACATCAGACCTCTTCTCCCAGAAATACCAGGACTCTGCTGAATATTTCCCATTTCCTCCGGAACATACAGCATTACACTCCGCAAGAGGACAGTTTCTTTCAGAAATGTGGCATTTTATCACAGATACACCATTTTTATGCCCAGTAGAGCTCCTTTTCTCCCAGAAATAGCACTGCTCTTAGGAAGAGCTCCCATTTTCTAACCAAAATGCTGCTTTACACTCCTCAAGATCACACTTACCCCCATCAAGATGGCAGTGTCACAGAAATACCAGCTTCTGCCCCCAAAATGGGACTTTGGCTCTCCAAAACAAGACATTTTCTCCCAGAAATACCAGGACTCTTAGAAATACCTCACGTTTCATCTCAAGAATACTGCTTTCCACTCCTCAAGATCACACTGACTCCCATCACAATGGCCTTTTCTCCCACATACACCAGCTTTCTCCCAAATACACGACATTTTCTCCCACATACACCCGTTTTCTCCCAAAGATGGGACATATTCTCCCAGAAATGCCAGCTTATTCTTTAAAAAACGGCCTTTTTTCCCCAAAATACCAGCCTTTTCCCTCTCTAGCATCTGTTTCCTCACCAATACCTGGCATTTTCTCCCAGAAACACCAGCTTTCTCACAGATACATCACCTTCCCCCCCCCACATCAGACCTCTTCTCCCAGAAATACCAGGACTCTGCTGAATATTTCCCATTTCCTCCGGAACATACAGCATTACACTCCGCAAGAGGACAGTTTCTTTCAGAAATGTGGCATTTTATCACAGATACACCATTTTTATGCCCAGTAGAGCTCCTTTTCTCCCAGAAATAGCACTGCTCTTAGGAAGAGCTCCCATTTTCTAACCAAAATGCTGCTTTACACTCCTCAAGATCACACTTACCCCCATCAAGATGGCAGTGTCAGAGAAATACCAGCTTCTGCCCCCAAAATGGGACTTTGGCTCTCCAAAACAAGACATTTTCTCCCAGAAATACCAGGACTCTTAGAAATACCTCACGTTTCATCTCAAGAATACTGCTTTCCACTCCTCAAGATCACACTGACTCCCATCACAATGGCCTTTTCTCCCACATACACCAGCTTTCTCCCAAATACACGACATTTTCTCCCACATACACCCGTTTTCTCCCAAAGATGGGACATATTCTCCCAGAAATGCCAGCTTATTCTTTAACAAACGGCCTTTTTTCCCCAAAATACCAGCCTTTTCCCTCTCTAGCATCTGTTTCCTCACCAATACCTGGCATTTTCTCCCAGAAACACCAGCTTTCTCACAGATACATCACCTTCCCCCCCCCACATCAGACCTCTTCTCCCAGAAATACCAGGACTCTGCTGAATATTTCCCATTTCCTCCGGAACATACAGCATTACACTCCGCAAGAGGACAGTTTCTTTCAGAAATGTGGCATTTTATCACAGATACACCATTTTTATGCCCAGTAGAGCTCCTTTTCTCCCAGAAATAGCACTGCTCTTAGGAAGAGCTCCCATTTTCTAACCAAAATGCTGCTTTACACTCCTCAAGATCACACTTACCCCCATCAAGATGGCAGTGTCACAGAAATACCAGCTTCTGCCCCCAAAATGGGACTTTGGCTCTCCAAAACAAGACATTTTCTCCCAGAAATACCAGGACTCTTAGAAATACCTCACGTTTCATCTCAAGAATACTGCTTTCCACTCCTCAAGATCACACTGACTCCCATCACAATGGCCTTTTCTCCCACATACACCAGCTTTCTCCCAAATACACGACATTTTCTCCCACATACACCCGTTTTCTCCCAAAGATGGGACATATTCTCCCAGAAATGCCAGCTTATTCTTTAACAAACGGCCTTTTTTCCCCAAAATACCAGCCTTTTCCCTCTCTAGCATCTGTTTCCTCACCAATACCTGGCATTTTCTCCCAGAAACACCAGCTTTCTCACAGATACATCACCTTCCCCCCCCCACATCAGACCTCTTCTCCCAGAAATACCAGGACTCTGCTGAATATTTCCCATTTCCTCCGGAACATACAGCATTACACTCCGCAAGAGGACAGTTTCTTTCAGAAATGTGGCATTTTATCACAGATACACCATTTTTATGCCCAGTAGAGCTCCTTTTCTCCCAGAAATAGCACTGCTCTTAGGAAGAGCTCCCATTTTCTAACCAAAATGCTGCTTTACACTCCTCAAGATCACACTTACCCCCATCAAGATGGCAGTGTCACAGAAATACCAGCTTCTGCCCCCAAAATGGGACTTTGGCTCTCCAAAACAAGACATTTTCTCCCAGAAATACCAGGACTCTTAGAAATACCTCACGTTTCATCTCAAGAATACTGCTTTCCACTCCTCAAGATCACACTGACTCCCATCACAATGGCCTTTTCTCCCACATACACCAGCTTTCTCCCAAATACACGACATTTTCTCCCACATACACCCGTTTTCTCCCAAAGATGGGACATATTCTCCCAGAAATGCCAGCTTATTCTTTAAAAAACGGCCTTTTTTCCCCAAAATACCAGCCTTTTCCCTCTCTAGCATCTGTTTCCTCACCAATACCTGGCATTTTCTCCCAGAAACACCAGCTTTCTCACAGATACATCACCTTCCCCCCCCCCACATCAGACCTCTTCTCCCAGAAATACCAGGACTCTGCTGAATATTTCCCATTTCCTCCGGAGCATACAGCATTACACTCCGCAAGAGGACAGTTTCTTTCAGAAATGTGGCATTTTATCACAGATACACCATTTTTATGCCCAGTAGAGCTCCTTTTCTCCCAGAAATAGCACTGCTCTTAGGAAGAGCTCCCATTTTCTAACCAAAATGCTGCTTTACACTCCTCAAGATCACACTTACCCCCATCAAGATGGCAGTGTCACAGAAATACCAGCTTCTGCCCCCAAAATGGGACTTTGGCTCTCCAAAACAAGACATTTTCTCCCAGAAATACCAGGACTCTTAGAAATACCTCACGTTTCATCTCAAGAATACTGCTTTCCACTCCTCAAGATCACACTGACTCCCATCACAATGGCCTTTTCTCCCACATACACCAGCTTTCTCCCAAATACACGACATTTTCTCCCACATACACCCGTTTTCTCCCAAAGATGGGACATATTCTCCCAGAAATGCCAGCTTATTCTTTAACAAACGGCCTTTTTTCCCCAAAATACCAGCCTTTTCCCTCTCTAGCATCTGTTTCCTCACCAATACCTGGCATTTTCTCCCAGAAACACCAGCTTTCTCACAGATACATCACCTTCCCCCCCCCACATCAGACCTCTTCTCCCAGAAATACCAGGACTCTGCTGAATATTTCCCATTTCCTCCGGAACATACAGCATTACACTCCGCAAGAGGACAGTTTCTTTCAGAAATGTGGCATTTTATCACAGATACACCATTTTTATGCCCAGTAGAGCTCCTTTTCTCCCAGAAATAGCACTGCTCTTAGGAAGAGCTCCCATTTTCTAACCAAAATGCTGCTTTACACTCCTCAAGATCACACTTACCCCCATCAAGATGGCAGTGTCACAGAAATACCAGCTTCTGCCCCCAAAATGGGACTTTGGCTCTCCAAAACAAGACATTTTCTCCCAGAAATACCAGGACTCTTAGAAATACCTCACGTTTCATCTCAAGAATACTGCTTTCCACTCCTCAAGATCACACTGACTCCCATCACAATGGCCTTTTCTCCCACATACACCAGCTTTCTCCCAAATACACGACATTTTCTCCCACATACACCCGTTTTCTCCCAAAGATGGGACATATTCTCCCAGAAATGCCAGCTTATTCTTTAAAAAACGGCCTTTTTTCCCCAAAATACCAGCCTTTTCCCTCTCTAGCATCTGTTTCCTCACCAATACCTGGCATTTTCTCCCAGAAACACCAGCTTTCTCACAGATACATCACCTTCCCCCCCCCACATCAGACCTCTTCTCCCAGAAATACCAGGACTCTGCTGAATATTTCCCATTTCCTCCGGAACATACAGCATTACACTCCGCAAGAGGACAGTTTCTTTCAGAAATGTGGCATTTTATCACAGATACACCATTTTTATGCCCAGTAGAGCTCCTTTTCTCCCAGAAATAGCACTGCTCTTAGGAAGAGCTCCCATTTTCTAACCAAAATGCTGCTTTACACTCCTCAAGATCACACTTACCCCCATCAAGATGGCAGTGTCACAGAAATACCAGCTTCTGCCCCCAAAATGGGACTTTGGCTCTCCAAAACAAGACATTTTCTCCCAGAAATACCAGGACTCTTAGAAATACCTCACGTTTCATCTCAAGAATACTGCTTTCCACTCCTCAAGATCACACTGACTCCCATCACAATGGCCTTTTCTCCCACATACACCAGCTTTCTCCCAAATACACGACATTTTCTCCCACATACACCCGTTTTCTCCCAAAGATGGGACATATTCTCCCAGAAATGCCAGCTTATTCTTTAAAAAACGGCCTTTTTTCCCCAAAATACCAGCCTTTTCCCTCTCTAGCATCTGTTTCCTCACCAATACCTGGCATTTTCTCCCAGAAACACCAGCTTTCTCACAGATACATCACCTTCCCCCCCCCACATCAGACCTCTTCTCCCAGAAATACCAGGACTCTGCTGAATATTTCCCATTTCCTCCGGAACATACAGCATTACACTCCGCAAGAGGACAGTTTCTTTCAGAAATGTGGCATTTTATCACAGATACACCATTTTTATGCCCAGTAGAGCTCCTTTTCTCCCAGAAATAGCACTGCTCTTAGGAAGAGCTCCCATTTTCTAACCAAAATGCTGCTTTACACTCCTCAAGATCACACTTACCCCCATCAAGATGGCAGTGTCACAGAAATACCAGCTTCTGCCCCCAAAATGGGACTTTGGCTCTCCAAAACAAGACATTTTCTCCCAGAAATACCAGGACTCTTAGAAATACCTCACGTTTCATCTCAAGAATACTGCTTTCCACTCCTCAAGATCACACTGACTCCCATCACAATGGCCTTTTCTCCCACATACACCAGCTTTCTCCCAAATACACGACATTTTCTCCCACATACACCCGTTTTCTCCCAAAGATGGGACATATTCTCCCAGAAATGCCAGCTTATTCTTTAAAAAACGGCCTTTTTTCCCCAAAATACCAGCCTTTTCCCTCTCTAGCATCTGTTTCCTCACCAATACCTGGCATTTTCTCCCAGAAACACCAGCTTTCTCACAGATACATCACCTTCCCCCCCCCACATCAGACCTCTTCTCCCAGAAATACCAGGACTCTGCTGAATATTTCCCATTTCCTCCGGAACATACAGCATTACACTCCGCAAGAGGACAGTTTCTTTCAGAAATGTGGCATTTTATCACAGATACACCATTTTTATGCCCAGTAGAGCTCCTTTTCTCCCAGAAATAGCACTGCTCTTAGGAAGAGCTCCCATTTTCTAACCAAAATGCTGCTTTACACTCCTCAAGATCACACTTACCCCCATCAAGATGGCAGTGTCACAGAAATACCAGCTTCTGCCCCCAAAATGGGACTTTGGCTCTCCAAAACAAGACATTTTCTCCCAGAAATACCAGGACTCTTAGAAATACCTCACGTTTCATCTCAAGAATACTGCTTTCCACTCCTCAAGATCACACTGACTCCCATCACAATGGCCTTTTCTCCCACATACACCAGCTTTCTCCCAAATACACGACATTTTCTCCCACATACACCCGTTTTCTCCCAAAGATGGGACATATTCTCCCAGAAATGCCAGCTTATTCTTTAAAAAACGGCCTTTTTTCCCCAAAATACCAGCCTTTTCCCTCTCTAGCATCTGTTTCCTCACCAATACCTGGCATTTTCTCCCAGAAACACCAGCTTTCTCACAGATACATCACCTTCCCCCCCACATCAGACCTCTTCTCCCAGAAATACCAGGACTCTGCTGAATATTTCCCATTTCCTCCGGAACATACAGCATTACACTCCGCAAGAGGACAGTTTCTTTCAGAAATGTGGCATTTTATCACAGATACACCATTTTTATGCCCAGTAGAGCTCCTTTTCTCCCAGAAATAGCACTGCTCTTAGGAAGAGCTCCCATTTTCTAACCAAAATGCTGCTTTACACTCCTCAAGATCACACTTACCCCCATCAAGATGGCAGTGTCACAGAAATACCAGCTTCTGCCCCCAAAATGGGACTTTGGCTCTCCAAAACAAGACATTTTCTCCCAGAAATACCAGGACTCTTAGAAATACCTCACGTTTCATCTCAAGAATACTGCTTTCCACTCCTCAAGATCACACTGACTCCCATCACAATGGCCTTTTCTCCCACATACACCAGCTTTCTCCCAAATACACGACATTTTCTCCCACATACACCCGTTTTCTCCCAAAGATGGGACATATTCTCCCAGAAATGCCAGCTTATTCTTTAACAAACGGCCTTTTTTTCCCAAAATACCAGCTTTCTCACAAACACCTGTCATTTTCCAACCAAGTCTGCTACTATCTCCCAGAAACAGCCGGTTTCCTAGAAGTACCTGACGTTTGCTCTCCCAAATACTACTTGACACTCCTCCAGAGGACATTGTCTCCCCTATTTACCACGTTGTCTCCCCAAGAGACCACTTGGCACACCAAAAAGACCACCGTTGCTCTCCAGTACAAGATCTTCTTTCCCACCGGTTCCCACTTTTCTCCCCCAGCTATGTCATTTCCTCCCAGAAATGCCACTTTTCCCTTGGAAATTTCACCTTCTCTTCCAAAAAGAGGAGATTTGCTCCCAGAAATACCCCTTCTCTTACAACTGCCACACGCTTTCTCCCCAAAAAGCCTCCATGACAATGCCAAATGGGACACTTGCAGCCAAGAAGAGGACACCTTCTCTCAGAAAGACCACTTTTCTCCCCAAGAGAGGAGATTTTCTCCCAATTGGATGACATTTGCTGTAAGAAAGACCAGTTTTCTTCCCTCAAGAGGACATTGTCTTTCCCACTGAGGACATTTTCTCCCAGAAGTGCCGCTACTCTGTGAAACACCTCCATTTCCTCCCAAATCTACTCCATGACACGCCTCAGGATGACACTTACTCCCCGATTTGGGGCATTTTCTCCCAGAAATACCACTTCTCTCCCAAAGGGATGGCCTTTTCCCTCTCTAGCATCTGTTTCCTCACCAATACCTGGCATTTTCTCCCAGAAACACCAGCTTTCTCACAGATACATCACCTTCCCCCCCCCACATCAGACCTCTTCTCCCAGAAATACCAGGACTCTGCTGAATATTTCCCATTTCCTCCGGAACATACAGCATTACACTCCGCAAGAGGACAGTTTCTTTCAGAAATGTGGCATTTTATCACAGATACACCATTTTTATGCCCAGTAGAGCTCCTTTTCTCCCAGAAATAGCACTGCTCTTAGGAAGAGCTCCCATTTTCTAACCAAAATGCTGCTTTACACTCCTCAAGATCACACTTACCCCCATCAAGATGGCAGTGTCACAGAAATACCAGCTTCTGCCCCCAAAATGGGACTTTGGCTCTCCAAAACAAGACATTTTCTCCCAGAAATACCAGGACTCTTAGAAATACCTCACGTTTCATCTCAAGAATACTGCTTTCCACTCCTCAAGATCACACTGACTCCCATCACAATGGCCTTTTCTCCCACATACACCAGCTTTCTCCCAAATACACGACATTTTCTCCCACATACACCCGTTTTCTCCCAAAGATGGGACATATTCTCCCAGAAATGCCAGCTTATTCTTTAAAAAACGGCCTTTTTTCCCCAAAATACCAGCCTTTTCCCTCTCTAGCATCTGTTTCCTCACCAATACCTGGCATTTTCTCCCAGAAACACCAGCTTTCTCACAGATACATCACCTTCCCCCCCCCACATCAGACCTCTTCTCCCAGAAATACCAGGACTCTGCTGAATATTTCCCATTTCCTCCGGAACATACAGCATTACACTCCGCAAGAGGACAGTTTCTTTCAGAAATGTGGCATTTTATCACAGATACACCATTTTTATGCCCAGTAGAGCTCCTTTTCTCCCAGAAATAGCACTGCTCTTAGGAAGAGCTCCCATTTTCTAACCAAAATGCTGCTTTACACTCCTCAAGATCACACTTACCCCCATCAAGATGGCAGTGTCACAGAAATACCAGCTTCTGCCCCCAAAATGGGACTTTGGCTCTCCAAAACAAGACATTTTCTCCCAGAAATACCAGGACTCTTAGAAATACCTCACGTTTCATCTCAAGAATACTGCTTTCCACTCCTCAAGATCACACTGACTCCCATCACAATGGCCTTTTCTCCCACATACACCAGCTTTCTCCCAAATACACGACATTTTCTCCCACATACACCCGTTTTCTCCCAAAGATGGGACATATTCTCCCAGAAATGCCAGCTTATTCTTTAAAAAACGGCCTTTTTTCCCCAAAATACCAGCCTTTTCCCTCTCTAGCATCTGTTTCCTCACCAATACCTGGCATTTTCTCCCAGAAACACCAGCTTTCTCACAGATACATCACCTTCCCCCCCCCACATCAGACCTCTTCTCCCAGAAATACCAGGACTCTGCTGAATATTTCCCATTTCCTCCGGAACATACAGCATTACACTCCGCAAGAGGACAGTTTCTTTCAGAAATGTGGCATTTTATCACAGATACACCATTTTTATGCCCAGTAGAGCTCCTTTTCTCCCAGAAATAGCACTGCTCTTAGGAAGAGCTCCCATTTTCTAACCAAAATGCTGCTTTACACTCCTCAAGATCACACTTACCCCCATCAAGATGGCAGTGTCACAGAAATACCAGCTTCTGCCCCCAAAATGGGACTTTGGCTCTCCAAAACAAGACATTTTCTCCCAGAAATACCAGGACTCTTAGAAATACCTCACGTTTCATCTCAAGAATACTGCTTTCCACTCCTCAAGATCACACTGACTCCCATCACAATGGCCTTTTCTCCCACATACACCAGCTTTCTCCCAAATACACGACATTTTCTCCCACGTACACCCGTTTTCTCCCAAAGATGGGACATATTCTCCCAGAAATGCCAGCTTATTCTTTAAAAAACGGCCTTTTTTCCCCAAAATACCAGCCTTTTCCCTCTCTAGCATCTGTTTCCTCACCAATACCTGGCATTTTCTCCCAGAAACACCAGCTTTCTCACAGATACATCACCTTCCCCCCCCCACATCAGACCTCTTCTCCCAGAAATACCAGGACTCTGCTGAATATTTCCCATTTCCTCCGGAACATACAGCATTACACTCCGCAAGAGGACAGTTTCTTTCAGAAATGTGGCATTTTATCACAGATACACCATTTTTATGCCCAGTAGAGCTCCTTTTCTCCCAGAAATAGCACTGCTCTTAGGAAGAGCTCCCATTTTCTAACCAAAATGCTGCTTTACACTCCTCAAGATCACACTTACCCCCATCAAGATGGCAGTGTCACAGAAATACCAGCTTCTGCCCCCAAAATGGGACTTTGGCTCTCCAAAACAAGACATTTTCTCCCAGAAATACCAGGACTCTTAGAAATACCTCACGTTTCATCTCAAGAATACTGCTTTCCACTCCTCAAGATCACACTGACTCCCATCACAATGGCCTTTTCTCCCACATACACCAGCTTTCTCCCAAATACACGACATTTTCTCCCACATACACCCGTTTTCTCCCAAAGATGGGACATATTCTCCCAGAAATGCCAGCTTATTCTTTAACAAACGGCCTTTTTTCCCCAAAATACCAGCCTTTTCCCTCTCTAGCATCTGTTTCCTCACCAATACCTGGCATTTTCTCCCAGAAACACCAGCTTTCTCACAGATACATCACCTTCCCCCCCCCACATCAGACCTCTTCTCCCAGAAATACCAGGACTCTGCTGAATATTTCCCATTTCCTCCGGAACATACAGCATTACACTCCGCAAGAGGACAGTTTCTTTCAGAAATGTGGCATTTTATCACAGATACACCATTTTTATGCCCAGTAGAGCTCCTTTTCTCCCAGAAATAGCACTGCTCTTAGGAAGAGCTCCCATTTTCTAACCAAAATGCTGCTTTACACTCCTCAAGATCACACTTACCCCCATCAAGATGGCAGTGTCAGAGAAATACCAGCTTCTGCCCCCAAAATGGGACTTTGGCTCTCCAAAACAAGACATTTTCTCCCAGAAATACCAGGACTCTTAGAAATACCTCACGTTTCATCTCAAGAATACTGCTTTCCACTCCTCAAGATCACACTGACTCCCATCACAATGGCCTTTTCTCCCACATACACCAGCTTTCTCCCAAATACACGACATTTTCTCCCACATACACCCGTTTTCTCCCAAAGATGGGACATATTCTCCCAGAAATGCCAGCTTATTCTTTAAAAAACGGCCTTTTTTCCCCAAAATACCAGCCTTTTCCCTCTCTAGCATCTGTTTCCTCACCAATACCTGGCATTTTCTCCCAGAAACACCAGCTTTCTCACAGATACATCACCTTCCCCCCCCCACATCAGACCTCTTCTCCCAGAAATACCAGGACTCTGCTGAATATTTCCCATTTCCTCCGGAACATACAGCATTACACTCCGCAAGAGGACAGTTTCTTTCAGAAATGTGGCATTTTATCACAGATACACCATTTTTATGCCCAGTAGAGCTCCTTTTCTCCCAGAAATAGCACTGCTCTTAGGAAGAGCTCCCATTTTCTAACCAAAATGCTGCTTTACACTCCTCAAGATCACACTTACCCCCATCAAGATGGCAGTGTCAGAGAAATACCAGCTTCTGCCCCCAAAATGGGACTTTGGCTCTCCAAAACAAGACATTTTCTCCCAGAAATACCAGGACTCTTAGAAATACCTCACGTTTCATCTCAAGAATACTGCTTTCCACTCCTCAAGATCACACTGACTCCCATCACAATGGCCTTTTCTCCCACATACACCAGCTTTCTCCCAAATACACGACATTTTCTCCCACATACACCCGTTTTCTCCCAAAGATGGGACATATTCTCCCAGAAATGCCAGCTTATTCTTTAACAAACGGCCTTTTTTCCCCAAAATACCAGCCTTTTCCCTCTCTAGCATCTGTTTCCTCACCAATACCTGGCATTTTCTCCCAGAAACACCAGCTTTCTCACAGATACATCACCTTCCCCCCCCCACATCAGACCTCTTCTCCCAGAAATACCAGGACTCTGCTGAATATTTCCCATTTCCTCCGGAACATACAGCATTACACTCCGCAAGAGGACAGTTTCTTTCAGAAATGTGGCATTTTATCACAGATACACCATTTTTATGCCCAGTAGAGCTCCTTTTCTCCCAGAAATAGCACTGCTCTTAGGAAGAGCTCCCATTTTCTAACCAAAATGCTGCTTTACACTCCTCAAGATCACACTTACCCCCATCAAGATGGCAGTGTCACAGAAATACCAGCTTCTGCCCCCAAAATGGGACTTTGGCTCTCCAAAACAAGACATTTTCTCCCAGAAATACCAGGACTCTTAGAAATACCTCACGTTTCATCTCAAGAATACTGCTTTCCACTCCTCAAGATCACACTGACTCCCATCACAATGGCCTTTTCTCCCACATACACCAGCTTTCTCCCAAATACACGACATTTTCTCCCACATACACCCGTTTTCTCCCAAAGATGGGACATATTCTCCCAGAAATGCCAGCTTATTCTTTAAAAAACGGCCTTTTTTCCCCAAAATACCAGCCTTTTCCCTCTCTAGCATCTGTTTCCTCACCAATACCTGGCATTTTCTCCCAGAAACACCAGCTTTCTCACAGATACATCACCTTCCCCCCCCCCACATCAGACCTCTTCTCCCAGAAATACCAGGACTCTGCTGAATATTTCCCATTTCCTCCGGAACATACAGCATTACACTCCGCAAGAGGACAGTTTCTTTCAGAAATGTGGCATTTTATCACAGATACACCATTATGCCCAGTAGAGCTCCTTTTCTCCCAGAAATAGCACTGCTCTTAGGAAGAGCTCCCATTTTCTAACCAAAATGCTGCTTTACACTCCTCAAGATCACACTTACCCCCATCAAGATGGCAGTGTCACAGAAATACCAGCTTCTGCCCCCAAAATGGGACTTTGGCTCTCCAAAACAAGACATTTTCTCCCAGAAATACCAGGACTCTTAGAAATACCTCACGTTTCATCTCAAGAATACTGCTTTCCACTCCTCAAGATCACACTGACTCCCATCACAATGGCCTTTTCTCCCACATACACCAGCTTTCTCCCAAATACACGACATTTTCTCCCACATACACCCGTTTTCTCCCAAAGATGGGACATATTCTCCCAGAAATGCCAGCTTATTCTTTAACAAACGGCCTTTTTTTCCCAAAATACCAGCTTTCTCACAAACACCTGTCATTTTCCAACCAAGTCTGCTACTATCTCCCAGAAACAGCCGGTTTCCTAGAAGTACCTGACGTTTGCTCTCCCAAATACTACTTGACACTCCTCCAGAGGACATTGTCTCCCCTATTTACCACGTTGTCTCCCCAAGAGACCACTTGGCACACCAAAAAGACCACCGTTGCTCTCCAGTACAAGATCTTCTTTCCCACCGGTTCCCACTTTTCTCCCCCAGCTATGTCATTTCCTCCCAGAAATGCCACTTTTCCCTTGGAAATTTCACCTTCTCTTCCAAAAAGAGGAGATTTGCTCCCAGAAATACCCCTTCTCTTACAACTGCCACACGCTTTCTCCCCAAAAAGCCTCCATGACAATGCCAAATGGGACACTTGCAGCCAAGAAGAGGACACCTTCTCTCAGAAAGACCACTTTTCTCCCCAAGAGAGGAGATTTTCTCCCAATTGGATGACATTTGCTGTAAGAAAGACCTGTTTTCTTCCCTCAAGAGGACATTGTCTTTCCCACTGAGGACATTTTCTCCCAGAAGTGCCGCTACTCTGTGAAACACCTCCATTTCCTCCCAAATCTACTCCATGACACGCCTCAGGATGACACTTACTCCCCGATTTGGGGCATTTTCTCCCAGAAATACCACTTCTCTCCCAAAGGGATGGCCTTTTCCCTCTCTAGCATCTGTTTCCTCACCAATACCTGGCATTTTCTCCCAGAAACACCAGCTTTCTCACAGATACATCACCTTCCCCCCCCCACATCAGACCTCTTCTCCCAGAAATACCAGGACTCTGCTGAATATTTCCCATTTCCTCCGGAACATACAGCATTACACTCCGCAAGAGGACAGTTTCTTTCAGAAATGTGGCATTTTATCACAGATACACCATTTTTATGCCCAGTAGAGCTCCTTTTCTCCCAGAAATAGCACTGCTCTTAGGAAGAGCTCCCATTTTCTAACCAAAATGCTGCTTTACACTCCTCAAGATCACACTTACCCCCATCAAGATGGCAGTGTCACAGAAATACCAGCTTCTGCCCCCAAAATGGGACTTTGGCTCTCCAAAACAAGACATTTTCTCCCAGAAATACCAGGACTCTTAGAAATACCTCACGTTTCATCTCAAGAATACTGCTTTCCACTCCTCAAGATCACACTGACTCCCATCACAATGGCCTTTTCTCCCACATACACCAGCTTTCTCCCAAATACACGACATTTTCTCCCACATACACCCGTTTTCTCCCAAAGATGGGACATATTCTCCCAGAAATGCCAGCTTATTCTTTAAAAAACGGCCTTTTTTCCCCAAAATACCAGCCTTTTCCCTCTCTAGCATCTGTTTCCTCACCAATACCTGGCATTTTCTCCCAGAAACACCAGCTTTCTCACAGATACATCACCTTCCCCCCCCCACATCAGACCTCTTCTCCCAGAAATACCAGGACTCTGCTGAATATTTCCCATTTCCTCCGGAACATACAGCATTACACTCCGCAAGAGGACAGTTTCTTTCAGAAATGTGGCATTTTATCACAGATACACCATTTTTATGCCCAGTAGAGCTCCTTTTCTCCCAGAAATAGCACTGCTCTTAGGAAGAGCTCCATTTTCTAACCAAAATGCTGCTTTACACTCCTCAAGATCACACTTACCCCCATCAAGATGGCAGTGTCACAGAAATACCAGCTTCTGCCCCCAAAATGGGACTTTGGCTCTCCAAAACAAGACATTTTCTCCCAGAAATACCAGGACTCTTAGAAATACCTCACGTTTCATCTCAAGAATACTGCTTTCCACTCCTCAAGATCACACTGACTCCCATCACAATGGCCTTTTCTCCCACATACACCAGCTTTCTCCCAAATACACGACATTTTCTCCCACATACACCCGTTTTCTCCCAAAGATGGGACATATTCTCCCAGAAATGCCAGCTTATTCTTTAACAAACGGCCTTTTTTCCCCAAAATACCAGCCTTTTCCCTCTCTAGCATCTGTTTCCTCACCAATACCTGGCATTTTCTCCCAGAAACACCAGCTTTCTCACAGATACATCACCTTCCCCCCCCCACATCAGACCTCTTCTCCCAGAAATACCAGGACTCTGCTGAATATTTCCCATTTCCTCCGGAACATACAGCATTACACTCCGCAAGAGGACAGTTTCTTTCAGAAATGTGGCATTTTATCACAGATACACCATTTTTATGCCCAGTAGAGCTCCTTTTCTCCCAGAAATAGCACTGCTCTTAGGAAGAGCTCCCATTTTCTAACCAAAATGCTGCTTTACACTCCTCAAGATCACACTTACCCCCATCAAGATGGCAGTGTCACAGAAATACCAGCTTCTGCCCCCAAAATGGGACTTTGGCTCTCCAAAACAAGACATTTTCTCCCAGAAATACCAGGACTCTTAGAAATACCTCACGTTTCATCTCAAGAATACTGCTTTCCACTCCTCAAGATCACACTGACTCCCATCACAATGGCCTTTTCTCCCACATACACCAGCTTTCTCCCAAATACACGACATTTTCTCCCACGTACACCCGTTTTCTCCCAAAGATGGGACATATTCTCCCAGAAATGCCAGCTTATTCTTTAAAAAACGGCCTTTTTTCCCCAAAATACCAGCCTTTTCCCTCTCTAGCATCTGTTTCCTCACCAATACCTGGCATTTTCTCCCAGAAACACCAGCTTTCTCACAGATACATCACCTTCCCCCCCACATCAGACCTCTTCTCCCAGAAATACCAGGACTCTGCTGAATATTTCCCATTTCCTCCGGAACATACAGCATTACACTCCGCAAGAGGACAGTTTCTTTCAGAAATGTGGCATTTTATCACAGATACACCATTTTTATGCCCAGTAGAGCTCCTTTTCTCCCAGAAATAGCACTGCTCTTAGGAAGAGCTCCCATTTTCTAACCAAAATGCTGCTTTACACTCCTCAAGATCACACTTACCCCCATCAAGATGGCAGTGTCACAGAAATACCAGCTTCTGCCCCCAAAATGGGACTTTGGCTCTCCAAAACAAGACATTTTCTCCCAGAAATACCAGGACTCTTAGAAATACCTCACGTTTCATCTCAAGAATACTGCTTTCCACTCCTCAAGATCACACTGACTCCCATCACAATGGCCTTTTCTCCCACATACACCAGCTTTCTCCCAAATACACGACATTTTCTCCCACATACACCCGTTTTCTCCCAAAGATGGGACATATTCTCCCAGAAATGCCAGCTTATTCTTTAACAAACGGCCTTTTTTCCCCAAAATACCAGCCTTTTCCCTCTCTAGCATCTGTTTCCTCACCAATACCTGGCATTTTCTCCCAGAAACACCAGCTTTCTCACAGATACATCACCTTCCCCCCCCCACATCAGACCTCTTCTCCCAGAAATACCAGGACTCTGCTGAATATTTCCCATTTCCTCCGGAACATACAGCATTACACTCCGCAAGAGGACAGTTTCTTTCAGAAATGTGGCATTTTATCACAGATACACCATTTTTATGCCCAGTAGAGCTCCTTTTCTCCCAGAAATAGCACTGCTCTTAGGAAGAGCTCCCATTTTCTAACCAAAATGCTGCTTTACACTCCTCAAGATCACACTTACCCCCATCAAGATGGCAGTGTCACAGAAATACCAGCTTCTGCCCCCAAAATGGGACTTTGGCTCTCCAAAACAAGACATTTTCTCCCAGAAATACCAGGACTCTTAGAAATACCTCACGTTTCATCTCAAGAATACTGCTTTCCACTCCTCAAGATCACACTGACTCCCATCACAATGGCCTTTTCTCCCACATACACCAGCTTTCTCCCAAATACACGACATTTTCTCCCACATACACCCGTTTTCTCCCAAAGATGGGACATATTCTCCCAGAAATGCCAGCTTATTCTTTAAAAAACGGCCTTTTTTCCCCAAAATACCAGCCTTTTCCCTCTCTAGCATCTGTTTCCTCACCAATACCTGGCATTTTCTCCCAGAAACACCAGCTTTCTCACAGATACATCACCTTCCCCCCCCCACATCAGACCTCTTCTCCCAGAAATACCAGGACTCTGCTGAATATTTCCCATTTCCTCCGGAACATACAGCATTACACTCCGCAAGAGGACAGTTTCTTTCAGAAATGTGGCATTTTATCACAGATACACCATTTTTATGCCCAGTAGAGCTCCTTTTCTCCCAGAAATAGCACTGCTCTTAGGAAGAGCTCCCATTTTCTAACCAAAATGCTGCTTTACACTCCTCAAGATCACACTTACCCCCATCAAGATGGCAGTGTCACAGAAATACCAGCTTCTGCCCCCAAAATGGGACTTTGGCTCTCCAAAACAAGACATTTTCTCCCAGAAATACCAGGACTCTTAGAAATACCTCACGTTTCATCTCAAGAATACTGCTTTCCACTCCTCAAGATCACACTGACTCCCATCACAATGGCCTTTTCTCCCACATACACCAGCTTTCTCCCAAATACACGACATTTTCTCCCACATACACCCGTTTTCTCCCAAAGATGGGACATATTCTCCCAGAAATGCCAGCTTATTCTTTAAAAAACGGCCTTTTTTCCCCAAAATACCAGCCTTTTCCCTCTCTAGCATCTGTTTCCTCACCAATACCTGGCATTTTCTCCCAGAAACACCAGCTTTCTCACAGATACATCACCTTCCCCCCCCCCACATCAGACCTCTTCTCCCAGAAATACCAGGACTCTGCTGAATATTTCCCATTTCCTCCGGAACATACAGCATTACACTCCGCAAGAGGACAGTTTCTTTCAGAAATGTGGCATTTTATCACAGATACACCATTTTTATGCCCAGTAGAGCTCCTTTTCTCCCAGAAATAGCACTGCTCTTAGGAAGAGCTCCCATTTTCTAACCAAAATGCTGCTTTACACTCCTCAAGATCACACTTACCCCCATCAAGATGGCAGTGTCACAGAAATACCAGCTTCTGCCCCCAAAATGGGACTTTGGCTCTCCAAAACAAGACATTTTCTCCCAGAAATACCAGGACTCTTAGAAATACCTCACGTTTCATCTCAAGAATACTGCTTTCCACTCCTCAAGATCACACTGACTCCCATCACAATGGCCTTTTCTCCCACATACACCAGCTTTCTCCCAAATACACGACATTTTCTCCCACATACACCCGTTTTCTCCCAAAGATGGGACATATTCTCCCAGAAATGCCAGCTTATTCTTTAAAAAACGGCCTTTTTTCCCCAAAATACCAGCCTTTTCCCTCTCTAGCATCTGTTTCCTCACCAATACCTGGCATTTTCTCCCAGAAACACCAGCTTTCTCACAGATACATCACCTTCCCCCCCCCCACATCAGACCTCTTCTCCCAGAAATACCAGGACTCTGCTGAATATTTCCCATTTCCTCCGGAACATACAGCATTACACTCCGCAAGAGGACAGTTTCTTTCAGAAATGTGGCATTTTATCACAGATACACCATTTTTATGCCCAGTAGAGCTCCTTTTCTCCCAGAAATAGCACTGCTCTTAGGAAGAGCTCCCATTTTCTAACCAAAATGCTGCTTTACACTCCTCAAGATCACACTTACCCCCATCAAGATGGCAGTGTCACAGAAATACCAGCTTCTGCCCCCAAAATGGGACTTTGGCTCTCCAAAACAAGACATTTTCTCCCAGAAATACCAGGACTCTTAGAAATACCTCACGTTTCATCTCAAGAATACTGCTTTCCACTCCTCAAGATCACACTGACTCCCATCACAATGGCCTTTTCTCCCACATACACCAGCTTTCTCCCAAATACACGACATTTTCTCCCACATACACCCGTTTTCTCCCAAAGATGGGACATATTCTCCCAGAAATGCCAGCTTATTCTTTAACAAACGGCCTTTTTTCCCCAAAATACCAGCCTTTTCCCTCTCTAGCATCTGTTTCCTCACCAATACCTGGCATTTTCTCCCAGAAACACCAGCTTTCTCACAGATACATCACCTTCCCCCCCCCACATCAGACCTCTTCTCCCAGAAATACCAGGACTCTGCTGAATATTTCCCATTTCCTCCGGAACATACAGCATTACACTCCGCAAGAGGACAGTTTCTTTCAGAAATGTGGCATTTTATCACAGATACACCATTTTTATGCCCAGTAGAGCTCCTTTTCTCCCAGAAATAGCACTGCTCTTAGGAAGAGCTCCCATTTTCTAACCAAAATGCTGCTTTACACTCCTCAAGATCACACTTACCCCCATCAAGATGGCAGTGTCACAGAAATACCAGCTTCTGCCCCCAAAATGGGACTTTGGCTCTCCAAAACAAGACATTTTCTCCCAGAAATACCAGGACTCTTAGAAATACCTCACGTTTCATCTCAAGAATACTGCTTTCCACTCCTCAAGATCACACTGACTCCCATCACAATGGCCTTTTCTCCCACATACACCAGCTTTCTCCCAAATACACGACATTTTCTCCCACATACACCCGTTTTCTCCCAAAGATGGGACATATTCTCCCAGAAATGCCAGCTTATTCTTTAACAAACGGCCTTTTTTCCCCAAAATACCAGCCTTTTCCCTCTCTAGCATCTGTTTCCTCACCAATACCTGGCATTTTCTCCCAGAAACACCAGCTTTCTCACAGATACATCACCTTCCCCCCCCCACATCAGACCTCTTCTCCCAGAAATACCAGGACTCTGCTGAATATTTCCCATTTCCTCCGGAACATACAGCATTACACTCCGCAAGAGGACAGTTTCTTTCAGAAATGTGGCATTTTATCACAGATACACCATTTTTATGCCCAGTAGAGCTCCTTTTCTCCCAGAAATAGCACTGCTCTTAGGAAGAGCTCCCATTTTCTAACCAAAATGCTGCTTTACACTCCTCAAGATCACACTTACCCCCATCAAGATGGCAGTGTCACAGAAATACCAGCTTCTGCCCCCAAAATGGGACTTTGGCTCTCCAAAACAAGACATTTTCTCCCAGAAATACCAGGACTCTTAGAAATACCTCACGTTTCATCTCAAGAATACTGCTTTCCACTCCTCAAGATCACACTGACTCCCATCACAATGGCCTTTTCTCCCACATACACCAGCTTTCTCCCAAATACACGACATTTTCTCCCACATACACCCGTTTTCTCCCAAAGATGGGACATATTCTCCCAGAAATGCCAGCTTATTCTTTAACAAACGGCCTTTTTTCCCCAAAATACCAGCCTTTTCCCTCTCTAGCATCTGTTTCCTCACCAATACCTGGCATTTTCTCCCAGAAACACCAGCTTTCTCACAGATACATCACCTTCCCCCCCCCACATCAGACCTCTTCTCCCAGAAATACCAGGACTCTGCTGAATATTTCCCATTTCCTCCGGAACATACAGCATTACACTCCGCAAGAGGACAGTTTCTTTCAGAAATGTGGCATTTTATCACAGATACACCATTTTTATGCCCAGTAGAGCTCCTTTTCTCCCAGAAATAGCACTGCTCTTAGGAAGAGCTCCCATTTTCTAACCAAAATGCTGCTTTACACTCCTCAAGATCACACTTACCCCCATCAAGATGGCAGTGTCACAGAAATACCAGCTTCTGCCCCCAAAATGGGACTTTGGCTCTCCAAAACAAGACATTTTCTCCCAGAAATACCAGGACTCTTAGAAATACCTCACGTTTCATCTCAAGAATACTGCTTTCCACTCCTCAAGATCACACTGACTCCCATCACAATGGCCTTTTCTCCCACATACACCAGCTTTCTCCCAAATACACGACATTTTCTCCCACATACACCCGTTTTCTCCCAAAGATGGGACATATTCTCCCAGAAATGCCAGCTTATTCTTTAAAAAACGGCCTTTTTTCCCCAAAATACCAGCCTTTTCCCTCTCTAGCATCTGTTTCCTCACCAATACCTGGCATTTTCTCCCAGAAACACCAGCTTTCTCACAGATACATCACCTTCCCCCCCCCCACATCAGACCTCTTCTCCCAGAAATACCAGGACTCTGCTGAATATTTCCCATTTCCTCCGGAACATACAGCATTACACTCCGCAAGAGGACAGTTTCTTTCAGAAATGTGGCATTTTATCACAGATACACCATTTTTATGCCCAGTAGAGCTCCTTTTCTCCCAGAAATAGCACTGCTCTTAGGAAGAGCTCCCATTTTCTAACCAAAATGCTGCTTTACACTCCTCAAGATCACACTTACCCCCATCAAGATGGCAGTGTCACAGAAATACCAGCTTCTGCCCCCAAAATGGGACTTTGGCTCTCCAAAACAAGACATTTTCTCCCAGAAATACCAGGACTCTTAGAAATACCTCACGTTTCATCTCAAGAATACTGCTTTCCACTCCTCAAGATCACACTGACTCCCATCACAATGGCCTTTTCTCCCACATACACCAGCTTTCTCCCAAATACACGACATTTTCTCCCACATACACCCGTTTTCTCCCAAAGATGGGACATATTCTCCCAGAAATGCCAGCTTATTCTTTAAAAAACGGCCTTTTTTCCCCAAAATACCAGCCTTTTCCCTCTCTAGCATCTGTTTCCTCACCAATACCTGGCATTTTCTCCCAGAAACACCAGCTTTCTCACAGATACATCACCTTCCCCCCCCCACATCAGACCTCTTCTCCCAGAAATACCAGGACTCTGCTGAATATTTCCCATTTCCTCCGGAACATACAGCATTACACTCCGCAAGAGGACAGTTTCTTTCAGAAATGTGGCATTTTATCACAGATACACCATTTTTATGCCCAGTAGAGCTCCTTTTCTCCCAGAAATAGCACTGCTCTTAGGAAGAGCTCCCATTTTCTAACCAAAATGCTGCTTTACACTCCTCAAGATCACACTTACCCCCATCAAGATGGCAGTGTCAGAGAAATACCAGCTTCTGCCCCCAAAATGGGACTTTGGCTCTCCAAAACAAGACATTTTCTCCCAGAAATACCAGGACTCTTAGAAATACCTCACGTTTCATCTCAAGAATACTGCTTTCCACTCCTCAAGATCACACTGACTCCCATCACAATGGCCTTTTCTCCCACATACACCAGCTTTCTCCCAAATACACGACATTTTCTCCCACATACACCCGTTTTCTCCCAAAGATGGGACATATTCTCCCAGAAATGCCAGCTTATTCTTTAACAAACGGCCTTTTTTCCCCAAAATACCAGCCTTTTCCCTCTCTAGCATCTGTTTCCTCACCAATACCTGGCATTTTCTCCCAGAAACACCAGCTTTCTCACAGATACATCACCTTCCCCCCCCCACATCAGACCTCTTCTCCCAGAAATACCAGGACTCTGCTGAATATTTCCCATTTCCTCCGGAACATACAGCATTACACTCCGCAAGAGGACAGTTTCTTTCAGAAATGTGGCATTTTATCACAGATACACCATTTTTATGCCCAGTAGAGCTCCTTTTCTCCCAGAAATAGCACTGCTCTTAGGAAGAGCTCCCATTTTCTAACCAAAATGCTGCTTTACACTCCTCAAGATCACACTTACCCCCATCAAGATGGCAGTGTCACAGAAATACCAGCTTCTGCCCCCAAAATGGGACTTTGGCTCTCCAAAACAAGACATTTTCTCCCAGAAATACCAGGACTCTTAGAAATACCTCACGTTTCATCTCAAGAATACTGCTTTCCACTCCTCAAGATCACACTGACTCCCATCACAATGGCCTTTTCTCCCACATACACCAGCTTTCTCCCAAATACACGACATTTTCTCCCACATACACCCGTTTTCTCCCAAAGATGGGACATATTCTCCCAGAAATGCCAGCTTATTCTTTAACAAACGGCCTTTTTTCCCCAAAATACCAGCCTTTTCCCTCTCTAGCATCTGTTTCCTCACCAATACCTGGCATTTTCTCCCAGAAACACCAGCTTTCTCACAGATACATCACCTTCCCCCCCCCACATCAGACCTCTTCTCCCAGAAATACCAGGACTCTGCTGAATATTTCCCATTTCCTCCGGAACATACAGCATTACACTCCGCAAGAGGACAGTTTCTTTCAGAAATGTGGCATTTTATCACAGATACACCATTTTTATGCCCAGTAGAGCTCCTTTTCTCCCAGAAATAGCACTGCTCTTAGGAAGAGCTCCCATTTTCTAACCAAAATGCTGCTTTACACTCCTCAAGATCACACTTACCCCCATCAAGATGGCAGTGTCACAGAAATACCAGCTTCTGCCCCCAAAATGGGACTTTGGCTCTCCAAAACAAGACATTTTCTCCCAGAAATACCAGGACTCTTAGAAATACCTCACGTTTCATCTCAAGAATACTGCTTTCCACTCCTCAAGATCACACTGACTCCCATCACAATGGCCTTTTCTCCCACATACACCAGCTTTCTCCCAAATACACGACATTTTCTCCCACATACACCCGTTTTCTCCCAAAGATGGGACATATTCTCCCAGAAATGCCAGCTTATTCTTTAACAAACGGCCTTTTTTCCCCAAAATACCAGCCTTTTCCCTCTCTAGCATCTGTTTCCTCACCAATACCTGGCATTTTCTCCCAGAAACACCAGCTTTCTCACAGATACATCACCTTCCCCCCCCCACATCAGACCTCTTCTCCCAGAAATACCAGGACTCTGCTGAATATTTCCCATTTCCTCCGGAACATACAGCATTACACTCCGCAAGAGGACAGTTTCTTTCAGAAATGTGGCATTTTATCACAGATACACCATTTTTATGCCCAGTAGAGCTCCTTTTCTCCCAGAAATAGCACTGCTCTTAGGAAGAGCTCCCATTTTCTAACCAAAATGCTGCTTTACACTCCTCAAGATCACACTTACCCCCATCAAGATGGCAGTGTCACAGAAATACCAGCTTCTGCCCCCAAAATGGGACTTTGGCTCTCCAAAACAAGACATTTTCTCCCAGAAATACCAGGACTCTTAGAAATACCTCACGTTTCATCTCAAGAATACTGCTTTCCACTCCTCAAGATCACACTGACTCCCATCACAATGGCCTTTTCTCCCACATACACCAGCTTTCTCCCAAATACACGACATTTTCTCCCACATACACCCGTTTTCTCCCAAAGATGGGACATATTCTCCCAGAAATGCCAGCTTATTCTTTAACAAACGGCCTTTTTTCCCCAAAATACCAGCCTTTTCCCTCTCTAGCATCTGTTTCCTCACCAATACCTGGCATTTTCTCCCAGAAACACCAGCTTTCTCACAGATACATCACCTTCCCCCCCCCACATCAGACCTCTTCTCCCAGAAATACCAGGACTCTGCTGAATATTTCCCATTTCCTCCGGAACATACAGCATTACACTCCGCAAGAGGACAGTTTCTTTCAGAAATGTGGCATTTTATCACAGATACACCATTTTTATGCCCAGTAGAGCTCCTTTTCTCCCAGAAATAGCACTGCTCTTAGGAAGAGCTCCCATTTTCTAACCAAAATGCTGCTTTACACTCCTCAAGATCACACTTACCCCCATCAAGATGGCAGTGTCAGAGAAATACCAGCTTCTGCCCCCAAAATGGGACTTTGGCTCTCCAAAACAAGACATTTTCTCCCAGAAATACCAGGACTCTTAGAAATACCTCACGTTTCATCTCAAGAATACTGCTTTCCACTCCTCAAGATCACACTGACTCCCATCACAATGGCCTTTTCTCCCACATACACCAGCTTTCTCCCAAATACACGACATTTTCTCCCACATACACCCGTTTTCTCCCAAAGATGGGACATATTCTCCCAGAAATGCCAGCTTATTCTTTAACAAACGGCCTTTTTTCCCCAAAATACCAGCCTTTTCCCTCTCTAGCATCTGTTTCCTCACCAATACCTGGCATTTTCTCCCAGAAACACCAGCTTTCTCACAGATACATCACCTTCCCCCCCCCCACATCAGACCTCTTCTCCCAGAAATACCAGGACTCTGCTGAATATTTCCCATTTCCTCCGGAACATACAGCATTACACTCCGCAAGAGGACAGTTTCTTTCAGAAATGTGGCATTTTATCACAGATACACCATTTTTATGCCCAGTAGAGCTCCTTTTCTCCCAGAAATAGCACTGCTCTTAGGAAGAGCTCCCATTTTCTAACCAAAATGCTGCTTTACACTCCTCAAGATCACACTTACCCCCATCAAGATGGCAGTGTCACAGAAATACCAGCTTCTGCCCCCAAAATGGGACTTTGGCTCTCCAAAACAAGACATTTTCTCCCAGAAATACCAGGACTCTTAGAAATACCTCACGTTTCATCTCAAGAATACTGCTTTCCACTCCTCAAGATCACACTGACTCCCATCACAATGGCCTTTTCTCCCACATACACCAGCTTTCTCCCAAATACACGACATTTTCTCCCACATACACCCGTTTTCTCCCAAAGATGGGACATATTCTCCCAGAAATGCCAGCTTATTCTTTAACAAACGGCCTTTTTTCCCCAAAATACCAGCCTTTTCCCTCTCTAGCATCTGTTTCCTCACCAATACCTGGCATTTTCTCCCAGAAACACCAGCTTTCTCACAGATACATCACCTTCCCCCCCCCACATCAGACCTCTTCTCCCAGAAATACCAGGACTCTGCTGAATATTTCCCATTTCCTCCGGAACATACAGCATTACACTCCGCAAGAGGACAGTTTCTTTCAGAAATGTGGCATTTTATCACAGATACACCATTTTTATGCCCAGTAGAGCTCCTTTTCTCCCAGAAATAGCACTGCTCTTAGGAAGAGCTCCCATTTTCTAACCAAAATGCTGCTTTACACTCCTCAAGATCACACTTACCCCCATCAAGATGGCAGTGTCACAGAAATACCAGCTTCTGCCCCCAAAATGGGACTTTGGCTCTCCAAAACAAGACATTTTCTCCCAGAAATACCAGGACTCTTAGAAATACCTCACGTTTCATCTCAAGAATACTGCTTTCCACTCCTCAAGATCACACTGACTCCCATCACAATGGCCTTTTCTCCCACATACACCAGCTTTCTCCCAAATACACGACATTTTCTCCCACATACACCCGTTTTCTCCCAAAGATGGGACATATTCTCCCAGAAATGCCAGCTTATTCTTTAAAAAACGGCCTTTTTTCCCCAAAATACCAGCCTTTTCCCTCTCTAGCATCTGTTTCCTCACCAATACCTGGCATTTTCTCCCAGAAACACCAGCTTTCTCACAGATACATCACCTTCCCCCCCCCACATCAGACCTCTTCTCCCAGAAATACCAGGACTCTGCTGAATATTTCCCATTTCCTCCGGAACATACAGCATTACACTCCGCAAGAGGACAGTTTCTTTCAGAAATGTGGCATTTTATCACAGATACACCATTTTTATGCCCAGTAGAGCTCCTTTTCTCCCAGAAATAGCACTGCTCTTAGGAAGAGCTCCCATTTTCTAACCAAAATGCTGCTTTACACTCCTCAAGATCACACTTACCCCCATCAAGATGGCAGTGTCAGAGAAATACCAGCTTCTGCCCCCAAAATGGGACTTTGGCTCTCCAAAACAAGACATTTTCTCCCAGAAATACCAGGACTCTTAGAAATACCTCACGTTTCATCTCAAGAATACTGCTTTCCACTCCTCAAGATCACACTGACTCCCATCACAATGGCCTTTTCTCCCACATACACCAGCTTTCTCCCAAATACACGACATTTTCTCCCACATACACCCGTTTTCTCCCAAAGATGGGACATATTCTCCCAGAAATGCCAGCTTATTCTTTAACAAACGGCCTTTTTTCCCCAAAATACCAGCCTTTTCCCTCTCTAGCATCTGTTTCCTCACCAATACCTGGCATTTTCTCCCAGAAACACCAGCTTTCTCACAGATACATCACCTTCCCCCCCCCACATCAGACCTCTTCTCCCAGAAATACCAGGACTCTGCTGAATATTTCCCATTTCCTCCGGAACATACAGCATTACACTCCGCAAGAGGACAGTTTCTTTCAGAAATGTGGCATTTTATCACAGATACACCATTTTTATGCCCAGTAGAGCTCCTTTTCTCCCAGAAATAGCACTGCTCTTAGGAAGAGCTCCCATTTTCTAACCAAAATGCTGCTTTACACTCCTCAAGATCACACTTACCCCCATCAAGATGGCAGTGTCACAGAAATACCAGCTTCTGCCCCCAAAATGGGACTTTGGCTCTCCAAAACAAGACATTTTCTCCCAGAAATACCAGGACTCTTAGAAATACCTCACGTTTCATCTCAAGAATACTGCTTTCCACTCCTCAAGATCACACTGACTCCCATCACAATGGCCTTTTCTCCCACATACACCAGCTTTCTCCCAAATACACGACATTTTCTCCCACATACACCCGTTTTCTCCCAAAGATGGGACATATTCTCCCAGAAATGCCAGCTTATTCTTTAAAAAACGGCCTTTTTTCCCCAAAATACCAGCCTTTTCCCTCTCTAGCATCTGTTTCCTCACCAATACCTGGCATTTTCTCCCAGAAACACCAGCTTTCTCACAGATACATCACCTTCCCCCCCCCACATCAGACCTCTTCTCCCAGAAATACCAGGACTCTGCTGAATATTTCCCATTTCCTCCGGAACATACAGCATTACACTCCGCAAGAGGACAGTTTCTTTCAGAAATGTGGCATTTTATCACAGATACACCATTTTTATGCCCAGTAGAGCTCCTTTTCTCCCAGAAATAGCACTGCTCTTAGGAAGAGCTCCCATTTTCTAACCAAAATGCTGCTTTACACTCCTCAAGATCACACTTACCCCCATCAAGATGGCAGTGTCACAGAAATACCAGCTTCTGCCCCCAAAATGGGACTTTGGCTCTCCAAAACAAGACATTTTTCTCCCAGAAATACCAGGACTCTTAGAAATACCGCACGTTTCATCTCAAGAATACTGCTTTCCACTCCTCAAGATCACACTGACTCCCATCACAATGGCCTTTTCTCCCACATACACCAGCTTTCTCCCAAATACACGACATTTTCTCCCACATACACCCGTTTTCTCCCAAAGATGGGACATATTCTCCCAGAAATGCCAGCTTATTCTTTAAAAAACGGCCTTTTTTCCCCAAAATACCAGCCTTTTCCCTCTCTAGCATCTGTTTCCTCACCAATACCTGGCATTTTCTCCCAGAAACACCAGCTTTCTCACAGATACATCACCTTCCCCCCCCCACATCAGACCTCTTCTCCCAGAAATACCAGGACTCTGCTGAATATTTCCCATTTCCTCCGGAACATACAGCATTACACTCCGCAAGAGGACAGTTTCTTTCAGAAATGTGGCATTTTATCACAGATACACCATTTTTATGCCCAGTAGAGCTCCTTTTCTCCCAGAAATAGCACTGCTCTTAGGAAGAGCTCCCATTTTCTAACCAAAATGCTGCTTTACACTCCTCAAGATCACACTTACCCCCATCAAGATGGCAGTGTCAGAGAAATACCAGCTTCTGCCCCCAAAATGGGACTTTGGCTCTCCAAAACAAGACATTTTCTCCCAGAAATACCAGGACTCTTAGAAATACCTCACGTTTCATCTCAAGAATACTGCTTTCCACTCCTCAAGATCACACTGACTCCCATCACAATGGCCTTTTCTCCCACATACACCAGCTTTCTCCCAAATACACGACATTTTCTCCCACATACACCCGTTTTCTCCCAAAGATGGGACATATTCTCCCAGAAATGCCAGCTTATTCTTTAACAAACGGCCTTTTTTCCCCAAAATACCAGCCTTTTCCCTCTCTAGCATCTGTTTCCTCACCAATACCTGGCATTTTCTCCCAGAAACACCAGCTTTCTCACAGATACATCACCTTCCCCCCCACATCAGACCTCTTCTCCCAGAAATACCAGGACTCTGCTGAATATTTCCCATTTCCTCCGGAACATACAGCATTACACTCCGCAAGAGGACAGTTTCTTTCAGAAATGTGGCATTTTATCACAGATACACCATTTTTATGCCCAGTAGAGCTCCTTTTCTCCCAGAAATAGCACTGCTCTTAGGAAGAGCTCCCATTTTCTAACCAAAATGCTGCTTTACACTCCTCAAGATCACACTTACCCCCATCAAGATGGCAGTGTCACAGAAATACCAGCTTCTGCCCCCAAAATGGGACTTTGGCTCTCCAAAACAAGACATTTTCTCCCAGAAATACCAGGACTCTTAGAAATACCTCACGTTTCATCTCAAGAATACTGCTTTCCACTCCTCAAGATCACACTGACTCCCATCACAATGGCCTTTTCTCCCACATACACCAGCTTTCTCCCAAATACACGACATTTTCTCCCACATACACCCGTTTTCTCCCAAAGATGGGACATATTCTCCCAGAAATGCCAGCTTATTCTTTAAAAAACGGCCTTTTTTCCCCAAAATACCAGCCTTTTCCCTCTCTAGCATCTGTTTCCTCACCAATACCTGGCATTTTCTCCCAGAAACACCAGCTTTCTCACAGATACATCACCTTCCCCCCCCCACATCAGACCTCTTCTCCCAGAAATACCAGGACTCTGCTGAATATTTCCCATTTCCTCCGGAACATACAGCATTACACTCCGCAAGAGGACAGTTTCTTTCAGAAATGTGGCATTTTATCACAGATACACCATTTTTATGCCCAGTAGAGCTCCTTTTCTCCCAGAAATAGCACTGCTCTTAGGAAGAGCTCCCATTTTCTAACCAAAATGCTGCTTTACACTCCTCAAGATCACACTTACCCCCATCAAGATGGCAGTGTCAGAGAAATACCAGCTTCTGCCCCCAAAATGGGACTTTGGCTCTCCAAAACAAGACATTTTCTCCCAGAAATACCAGGACTCTTAGAAATACCTCACGTTTCATCTCAAGAATACTGCTTTCCACTCCTCAAGATCACACTGACTCCCATCACAATGGCCTTTTCTCCCACATACACCAGCTTTCTCCCAAATACACGACATTTTCTCCCACATACACCCGTTTTCTCCCAAAGATGGGACATATTCTCCCAGAAATGCCAGCTTATTCTTTAACAAACGGCCTTTTTTCCCCAAAATACCAGCCTTTTCCCTCTCTAGCATCTGTTTCCTCACCAATACCTGGCATTTTCTCCCAGAAACACCAGCTTTCTCACAGATACATCACCTTCCCCCCCCCACATCAGACCTCTTCTCCCAGAAATACCAGGACTCTGCTGAATATTTCCCATTTCCTCCGGAACATACAGCATTACACTCCGCAAGAGGACAGTTTCTTTCAGAAATGTGGCATTTTATCACAGATACACCATTTTTATGCCCAGTAGAGCTCCTTTTCTCCCAGAAATAGCACTGCTCTTAGGAAGAGCTCCCATTTTCTAACCAAAATGCTGCTTTACACTCCTCAAGATCACACTTACCCCCATCAAGATGGCAGTGTCACAGAAATACCAGCTTCTGCCCCCAAAATGGGACTTTGGCTCTCCAAAACAAGACATTTTCTCCCAGAAATACCAGGACTCTTAGAAATACCTCACGTTTCATCTCAAGAATACTGCTTTCCACTCCTCAAGATCACACTGACTCCCATCACAATGGCCTTTTCTCCCACATACACCAGCTTTCTCCCAAATACACGACATTTTCTCCCACATACACCCGTTTTCTCCCAAAGATGGGACATATTCTCCCAGAAATGCCAGCTTATTCTTTAACAAACGGCCTTTTTTCCCCAAAATACCAGCCTTTTCCCTCTCTAGCATCTGTTTCCTCACCAATACCTGGCATTTTCTCCCAGAAACACCAGCTTTCTCACAGATACATCACCTTCCCCCCCCCACATCAGACCTCTTCTCCCAGAAATACCAGGACTCTGCTGAATATTTCCCATTTCCTCCGGAACATACAGCATTACACTCCGCAAGAGGACAGTTTCTTTCAGAAATGTGGCATTTTATCACAGATACACCATTTTTATGCCCAGTAGAGCTCCTTTTCTCCCAGAAATAGCACTGCTCTTAGGAAGAGCTCCCATTTTCTAACCAAAATGCTGCTTTACACTCCTCAAGATCACACTTACCCCCATCAAGATGGCAGTGTCAGAGAAATACCAGCTTCTGCCCCCAAAATGGGACTTTGGCTCTCCAAAACAAGACATTTTCTCCCAGAAATACCAGGACTCTTAGAAATACCTCACGTTTCATCTCAAGAATACTGCTTTCCACTCCTCAAGATCACACTGACTCCCATCACAATGGCCTTTTCTCCCACATACACCAGCTTTCTCCCAAATACACGACATTTTCTCCCACATACACCCGTTTTCTCCCAAAGATGGGACATATTCTCCCAGAAATGCCAGCTTATTCTTTAACAAACGGCCTTTTTTCCCCAAAATACCAGCCTTTTCCCTCTCTAGCATCTGTTTCCTCACCAATACCTGGCATTTTCTCCCAGAAACACCAGCTTTCTCACAGATACATCACCTTCCCCCCCCCACATCAGACCTCTTCTCCCAGAAATACCAGGACTCTGCTGAATATTTCCCATTTCCTCCGGAACATACAGCATTACACTCCGCAAGAGGACAGTTTCTTTCAGAAATGTGGCATTTTATCACAGATACACCATTTTTATGCCCAGTAGAGCTCCTTTTCTCCCAGAAATAGCACTGCTCTTAGGAAGAGCTCCCATTTTCTAACCAAAATGCTGCTTTACACTCCTCAAGATCACACTTACCCCCATCAAGATGGCAGTGTCACAGAAATACCAGCTTCTGCCCCCAAAATGGGACTTTGGCTCTCCAAAACAAGACATTTTCTCCCAGAAATACCAGGACTCTTAGAAATACCTCACGTTTCATCTCAAGAATACTGCTTTCCACTCCTCAAGATCACACTGACTCCCATCACAATGGCCTTTTCTCCCACATACACCAGCTTTCTCCCAAATACACGACATTTTCTCCCACATACACCCGTTTTCTCCCAAAGATGGGACATATTCTCCCAGAAATGCCAGCTTATTCTTTAAAAAACGGCCTTTTTTCCCCAAAATACCAGCCTTTTCCCTCTCTAGCATCTGTTTCCTCACCAATACCTGGCATTTTCTCCCAGAAACACCAGCTTTCTCACAGATACATCACCTTCCCCCCCCCCACATCAGACCTCTTCTCCCAGAAATACCAGGACTCTGCTGAATATTTCCCATTTCCTCCGGAACATACAGCATTACACTCCGCAAGAGGACAGTTTCTTTCAGAAATGTGGCATTTTATCACAGATACACCATTTTTATGCCCAGTAGAGCTCCTTTTCTCCCAGAAATAGCACTGCTCTTAGGAAGAGCTCCCATTTTCTAACCAAAATGCTGCTTTACACTCCTCAAGATCACACTTACCCCCATCAAGATGGCAGTGTCAGAGAAATACCAGCTTCTGCCCCCAAAATGGGACTTTGGCTCTCCAAAACAAGACATTTTCTCCCAGAAATACCAGGACTCTTAGAAATACCTCACGTTTCATCTCAAGAATACTGCTTTCCACTCCTCAAGATCACACTGACTCCCATCACAATGGCCTTTTCTCCCACATACACCAGCTTTCTCCCAAATACACGACATTTTCTCCCACATACACCCGTTTTCTCCCAAAGATGGGACATATTCTCCCAGAAATGCCAGCTTATTCTTTAACAAACGGCCTTTTTTCCCCAAAATACCAGCCTTTTCCCTCTCTAGCATCTGTTTCCTCACCAATACCTGGCATTTTCTCCCAGAAACACCAGCTTTCTCACAGATACATCACCTTCCCCCCCCACATCAGACCTCTTCTCCCAGAAATACCAGGACTCTGCTGAATATTTCCCATTTCCTCCGGAACATACAGCATTACACTCCGCAAGAGGACAGTTTCTTTCAGAAATGTGGCATTTTATCACAGATACACCATTTTTATGCCCAGTAGAGCTCCTTTTCTCCCAGAAATAGCACTGCTCTTAGGAAGAGCTCCCATTTTCTAACCAAAATGCTGCTTTACACTCCTCAAGATCACACTTACCCCCATCAAGATGGCAGTGTCACAGAAATACCAGCTTCTGCCCCCAAAATGGGACTTTGGCTCTCCAAAACAAGACATTTTCTCCCAGAAATACCAGGACTCTTAGAAATACCTCACGTTTCATCTCAAGAATACTGCTTTCCACTCCTCAAGATCACACTGACTCCCATCACAATGGCCTTTTCTCCCACATACACCAGCTTTCTCCCAAATACACGACATTTTCTCCCACATACACCCGTTTTCTCCCAAAGATGGGACATATTCTCCCAGAAATGCCAGCTTATTCTTTAAAAAACGGCCTTTTTTCCCCAAAATACCAGCCTTTTCCCTCTCTAGCATCTGTTTCCTCACCAATACCTGGCATTTTCTCCCAGAAACACCAGCTTTCTCACAGATACATCACCTTCCCCCCCCCACATCAGACCTCTTCTCCCAGAAATACCAGGACTCTGCTGAATATTTCCCATTTCCTCCGGAACATACAGCATTACACTCCGCAAGAGGACAGTTTCTTTCAGAAATGTGGCATTTTATCACAGATACACCATTTTTATGCCCAGTAGAGCTCCTTTTCTCCCAGAAATAGCACTGCTCTTAGGAAGAGCTCCCATTTTCTAACCAAAATGCTGCTTTACACTCCTCAAGATCACACTTACCCCCATCAAGATGGCAGTGTCAGAGAAATACCAGCTTCTGCCCCCAAAATGGGACTTTGGCTCTCCAAAACAAGACATTTTCTCCCAGAAATACCAGGACTCTTAGAAATACCTCACGTTTCATCTCAAGAATACTGCTTTCCACTCCTCAAGATCACACTGACTCCCATCACAATGGCCTTTTCTCCCACATACACCAGCTTTCTCCCAAATACACGACATTTTCTCCCACATACACCCGTTTTCTCCCAAAGATGGGACATATTCTCCCAGAAATGCCAGCTTATTCTTTAACAAACGGCCTTTTTTCCCCAAAATACCAGCCTTTTCCCTCTCTAGCATCTGTTTCCTCACCAATACCTGGCATTTTCTCCCAGAAACACCAGCTTTCTCACAGATACATCACCTTCCCCCCCCCACATCAGACCTCTTCTCCCAGAAATACCAGGACTCTGCTGAATATTTCCCATTTCCTCCGGAACATACAGCATTACACTCCGCAAGAGGACAGTTTCTTTCAGAAATGTGGCATTTTATCACAGATACACCATTTTTATGCCCAGTAGAGCTCCTTTTCTCCCAGAAATAGCACTGCTCTTAGGAAGAGCTCCCATTTTCTAACCAAAATGCTGCTTTACACTCCTCAAGATCACACTTACCCCCATCAAGATGGCAGTGTCACAGAAATACCAGCTTCTGCCCCCAAAATGGGACTTTGGCTCTCCAAAACAAGACATTTTCTCCCAGAAATACCAGGACTCTTAGAAATACCTCACGTTTCATCTCAAGAATACTGCTTTCCACTCCTCAAGATCACACTGACTCCCATCACAATGGCCTTTTCTCCCACATACACCAGCTTTCTCCCAAATACACGACATTTTCTCCCACATACACCCGTTTTCTCCCAAAGATGGGACATATTCTCCCAGAAATGCCAGCTTATTCTTTAAAAAACGGCCTTTTTTCCCCAAAATACCAGCCTTTTCCCTCTCTAGCATCTGTTTCCTCACCAATACCTGGCATTTTCTCCCAGAAACACCAGCTTTCTCACAGATACATCACCTTCCCCCCCCCACATCAGACCTCTTCTCCCAGAAATACCAGGACTCTGCTGAATATTTCCCATTTCCTCCGGAACATACAGCATTACACTCCGCAAGAGGACAGTTTCTTTCAGAAATGTGGCATTTTATCACAGATACACCATTTTTATGCCCAGTAGAGCTCCTTTTCTCCCAGAAATAGCACTGCTCTTAGGAAGAGCTCCCATTTTCTAACCAAAATGCTGCTTTACACTCCTCAAGATCACACTTACCCCCATCAAGATGGCAGTGTCAGAGAAATACCAGCTTCTGCCCCCAAAATGGGACTTTGGCTCTCCAAAACAAGACATTTTCTCCCAGAAATACCAGGACTCTTAGAAATACCTCACGTTTCATCTCAAGAATACTGCTTTCCACTCCTCAAGATCACACTGACTCCCATCACAATGGCCTTTTCTCCCACATACACCAGCTTTCTCCCAAATACACGACATTTTCTCCCACATACACCCGTTTTCTCCCAAAGATGGGACATATTCTCCCAGAAATGCCAGCTTATTCTTTAACAAACGGCCTTTTTTCCCCAAAATACCAGCCTTTTCCCTCTCTAGCATCTGTTTCCTCACCAATACCTGGCATTTTCTCCCAGAAACACCAGCTTTCTCACAGATACATCACCTTCCCCCCCCCACATCAGACCTCTTCTCCCAGAAATACCAGGACTCTGCTGAATATTTCCCATTTCCTCCGGAACATACAGCATTACACTCCGCAAGAGGACAGTTTCTTTCAGAAATGTGGCATTTTATCACAGATACACCATTTTTATGCCCAGTAGAGCTCCTTTTCTCCCAGAAATAGCACTGCTCTTAGGAAGAGCTCCCATTTTCTAACCAAAATGCTGCTTTACACTCCTCAAGATCACACTTACCCCCATCAAGATGGCAGTGTCACAGAAATACCAGCTTCTGCCCCCAAAATGGGACTTTGGCTCTCCAAAACAAGACATTTTCTCCCAGAAATACCAGGACTCTTAGAAATACCTCACGTTTCATCTCAAGAATACTGCTTTCCACTCCTCAAGATCACACTGACTCCCATCACAATGGCCTTTTCTCCCACATACACCAGCTTTCTCCCAAATACACGACATTTTCTCCCACATACACCCGTTTTCTCCCAAAGATGGGACATATTCTCCCAGAAATGCCAGCTTATTCTTTAACAAACGGCCTTTTTTCCCCAAAATACCAGCCTTTTCCCTCTCTAGCATCTGTTTCCTCACCAATACCTGGCATTTTCTCCCAGAAACACCAGCTTTCTCACAGATACATCACCTTCCCCCCCCCACATCAGACCTCTTCTCCCAGAAATACCAGGACTCTGCTGAATATTTCCCATTTCCTCCGGAGCATACAGCATTACACTCCGCAAGAGGACAGTTTCTTTCAGAAATGTGGCATTTTATCACAGATACACCATTTTTATGCCCAGTAGAGCTCCTTTTCTCCCAGAAATAGCACTGCTCTTAGGAAGAGCTCCCATTTTCTAACCAAAATGCTGCTTTACACTCCTCAAGATCACACTTACCCCCATCAAGATGGCAGTGTCAGAGAAATACCAGCTTATGCCCCCAAAATGGGACTTTGGCTCTCCAAAACAAGACATTTTCTCCCAGAAATACCAGGACTCTTAGAAATACCTCACGTTTCATCTCAAGAATACTGCTTTCCACTCCTCAAGATCACACTGACTCCCATCACAATGGCCTTTTCTCCCACATACACCAGCTTTCTCCCAAATACACGACATTTTCTCCCACATACACCCGTTTTCTCCCAAAGATGGGACATATTCTCCCAGAAATGCCAGCTTATTCTTTAACAAACGGCCTTTTTTCCCCAAAATACCAGCCTTTTCCCTCTCTAGCATCTGTTTCCTCACCAATACCTGGCATTTTCTCCCAGAAACACCAGCTTTCTCACAGATACATCACCTTCCCCCCCCCACATCAGACCTCTTCTCCCAGAAATACCAGGACTCTGCTGAATATTTCCCATTTCCTCCGGAACATACAGCATTACACTCCGCAAGAGGACAGTTTCTTTCAGAAATGTGGCATTTTATCACAGATACACCATTTTTATGCCCAGTAGAGCTCCTTTTCTCCCAGAAATAGCACTGCTCTTAGGAAGAGCTCCCATTTTCTAACCAAAATGCTGCTTTACACTCCTCAAGATCACACTTACCCCCATCAAGATGGCAGTGTCACAGAAATACCAGCTTCTGCCCCCAAAATGGGACTTTGGCTCTCCAAAACAAGACATTTTCTCCCAGAAATACCAGGACTCTTAGAAATACCTCACGTTTCATCTCAAGAATACTGCTTTCCACTCCTCAAGATCACACTGACTCCCATCACAATGGCCTTTTCTCCCACATACACCAGCTTTCTCCCAAATACACGACATTTTCTCCCACATACACCCGTTTTCTCCCAAAGATGGGACATATTCTCCCAGAAATGCCAGCTTATTCTTTAACAAACGGCCTTTTTTCCCCAAAATACCAGCCTTTTCCCTCTCTAGCATCTGTTTCCTCACCAATACCTGGCATTTTCTCCCAGAAACACCAGCTTTCTCACAGATACATCACCTTCCCCCCCCCACATCAGACCTCTTCTCCCAGAAATACCAGGACTCTGCTGAATATTTCCCATTTCCTCCGGAACATACAGCATTACACTCCGCAAGAGGACAGTTTCTTTCAGAAATGTGGCATTTTATCACAGATACACCATTTTTATGCCCAGTAGAGCTCCTTTTCTCCCAGAAATAGCACTGCTCTTAGGAAGAGCTCCCATTTTCTAACCAAAATGCTGCTTTACACTCCTCAAGATCACACTTACCCCCATCAAGATGGCAGTGTCAGAGAAATACCAGCTTCTGCCCCCAAAATGGGACTTTGGCTCTCCAAAACAAGACATTTTCTCCCAGAAATACCAGGACTCTTAGAAATACCTCACGTTTCATCTCAAGAATACTGCTTTCCACTCCTCAAGATCACACTGACTCCCATCACAATGGCCTTTTCTCCCACATACACCAGCTTTCTCCCAAATACACGACATTTTCTCCCACATACACCCGTTTTCTCCCAAAGATGGGACATATTCTCCCAGAAATGCCAGCTTATTCTTTAACAAACGGCCTTTTTTCCCCAAAATACCAGCCTTTTCCCTCTCTAGCATCTGTTTCCTCACCAATACCTGGCATTTTCTCCCAGAAACACCAGCTTTCTCACAGATACATCACCTTCCCCCCCCACATCAGACCTCTTCTCCCAGAAATACCAGGACTCTGCTGAATATTTCCCATTTCCTCCGGAACATACAGCATTACACTCCGCAAGAGGACAGTTTCTTTCAGAAATGTGGCATTTTATCACAGATACACCATTTTTATGCCCAGTAGAGCTCCTTTTCTCCCAGAAATAGCACTGCTCTTAGGAAGAGCTCCCATTTTCTAACCAAAATGCTGCTTTACACTCCTCAAGATCACACTTACCCCCATCAAGATGGCAGTGTCAGAGAAATACCAGCTTCTGCCCCCAAAATGGGACTTTGGCTCTCCAAAACAAGACATTTTCTCCCAGAAATACCAGGACTCTTAGAAATACCTCACGTTTCATCTCAAGAATACTGCTTTCCACTCCTCAAGATCACACTGACTCCCATCACAATGGCCTTTTCTCCCACATACACCAGCTTTCTCCCAAATACACATTTTCTCCCACATACACCCGTTTTCTCCCAAAGATGGGACATATTCTCCCAGAAATGCCAGCTTATTCTTTAAAAAACGGCCTTTTTTTCCCAAAATACCATCTTTCTCACAAACACCTGTCATTTTCCAACCAAGTCTGCTACTATCTCCCAGAAACAGCCGGTTTCCGAGGAATACCTGACGTTTGCTCTCCCAAATACTACTTGACACTCCTCCAGAGGACATTGTCTCCCCTATTTACCACGTTGTCTCCCCAAGAGACCACTTGGCACACCAAAAAGACCACCGTTGCTCTCCAGTACAAGATCTTCTTTCCCACCGGTTCCCACTTTTCTCCCCCAGCTATGTCATTTCCTCCCAGAAATGCCACTTTTCCCTTGGAAATTTCACCTTCTCTTCCAAAAAGAGGAGATTTGCTCCCAGAAATACCCCTTCTCTTACAACTGCCACACGCTTTCTCCCCAAAAAGCCTCCATGACAATGCCAAATGGGACACTTGCAGCCAAGAAGAGGACACCTTCTCTCAGAAAGACCACTTTTCTCCCCAAGAGAGGAGATTTTCTCCCAATTGGATGACATTTGCTGTAAGAAAGACCTGTTTTCTTCCCTCAAGAGGACATTGTCTTTCCCACTGAGGACATTTTCTCCCAGAAGTGCCGCTACTCTGTGAAACACCTCCATTTCCTCCCAAATCTACTCCATGACACGCCTCAGGATGACACTTACTCCCCGATTTGGGGCATTTTCTCCCAGAAATACCACTTCTCTCCCAAAGGGGAGAAACCACTTCTCTCCCTTTTCCCTCTCTAGCATCTGTTTCCTCACCAATACCTGACATTTTCTCCCAGAAACACCAGCTTTCTCACACATACATCACCTTCTCCCCCCCTCATCAGATGTTCCCTCCCAGAAATATGGCATTTGATCACAGATATACTCTTTCAAGGGAATACCAGGTTTCATAAAAATACCTCATAATTTCTCCATGAAGTTCGTTAGCAAGATGACACTTTCACCCTAAATAGGAGATTTTCTCTCAGAAATGCATGCTTCCCCCTCACAGAACGGCATCTTCTCCCCAAATTAGGACATTATCTCCCCGAAATACCACATTTCTCCAATCCAATGACATTATCTCTACGGAGAGTTTGCAGTTGCTGCCCGTTAAATCGCTTTTCTCCCCGAATACCACTTTCAGACTTCAACAGCGGTCTTGTCGGATGCCGAGAAAGGGCGACTTCAGCCGGATGCTTTTCTCGGACGAGCGGCTTCTTCTGCGCACATCCCAAAGGAGTGGTTCTGACTTCTCCTTGTGTCCATGCATTCTGCACTACGCTTCTCTCTCATTCTTAACCCTTGATTCCTAGGGACATTTCGTTTTTCTCTGTTTTTCCGATGCTACACTTCAGCATTCTGTGACGAACATAGTAGAAGGGAAAAGCCCCTCTAATAAGGTAGCTAGAAGTTCCAGGAGAGACACACGTTGTGCTTTCAGAGAGGACGTTACAGAAAGTCGAGAGATGTGGATTCTTTCCTGCGGAGAAAAAACCCCCTGTTTTCAGGAAATGCAGTATTCTGAAATCGCACGTTCTCGGCATAGCAATTTCGCTATTTCGCTCTCGTGGGTGGACAGCGCCATTCTCTGTTAACCGCTTCGGAGAGTTTGCAGTTGCTGGCCGTTAAATCGCTTTTCTCCCCGAATGCCGCTTTGTGCCTTCAGCAGCGGTCTCGTCTCTCTCGCATGCCGAGAAAGAGCGACTTCAGCCGGATGCTTTTCTCGGACGAGTGGCTTCTTCTGCGCACATCGCAAAGGAGAGGTTCTTGTCTTCTCCTTGTGTCCATGCATTCTGCACTACGCTTCTCTCTCATTCTTAACCCTTGATTCCTAGGGACATTTCGTTTTTCTCTGTTTTTCCGATGCTACACTTCAGCATTCTGTGACGAACAGAGTGGAAGGGAAAAGCCCCTCTAATAAGGCAGCTAGAAGTTCCAGGAGCGACACACGTTGTGCTTTCAGAGAGGACGTTACAGAAAGTCGAGAGATGTGGATTCTTTCCTGCGGAGAAAAAACCCCCTGTTTTCAGGAAATGCAGTATTCTGAAATCGCACGTTCTCGGCATAGCAATTTCGCTATTTCGCTCTCGTGGGTGGACGGCGCCACTCTCTGTTAACCGCTTCGGAGAGTTTGCAGTTGCTGGCCGAGAAATCGCGGTTCTCCCCGAATGCCGCTGTGTGCCTTCAGCAGCGGTCTCGTCTCTCTCGCATGCCGAGAAAGAGCGACTTCAGCCGGATGCTTTTCTCGGACGAGCGGCTTCTTCTGCGCACATCGCAAAGGAGCGGTTCTTGTCTTCTCCTTGTGTCCATGCATTCTGCACTACGCTTCTCTCTCATTCTTATGCCTTTCCGTTTATTCCTAGGGACATTTCGTTTTTCTCTGTTTTTCCGATGCTACACTTCAGCATTCTGTGAAGAACAGAGTGGAAGGGAAAAGCCCCTCTAATAAGGCAGCTAGAAGTTCCAGGAGCGACACACGTTGTGCTTTCAGAGAGGACGTTACAGAAAGTCGAGAGATGTGGATTCTTTCCTGCGGAGAAAAAACCCCCTGTTTTCAGGAAATGCAGTATTCTGAAATCGCACGTTCTCGGCATAGCAATTTCGCTATTTCGCTCTCGTGGGTGGACGGCGCCACTCTCTGTTAACCGCTTCGGAGAGTTTGCAGTTGCTGGCCGAGAAATCGCGGTTCTCCCCGAATGCCGCTGTGTGCCTTCAGCAGCGGTCTCGTCTCTCTCGCATGCCGAGAAAGAGCGACTTCAGCCGGCTGCTTTTCTCGGACGAGCGGCTTCTTCTGCGCACATCGCAAAGGAGCGGTTCTTGTCTTCTCCTTGTGTCCATGCATTCTGCACTACGCTTCTCTCTCATTCTTATGCCTTTCCGTTTATTCCTAGGGACATTTCGTTTTTCTCTGTTTTTCCGATGCTACACTTCAGCATTCTGTGACGAACAGAGTGGAAGGGAAAAGCCCCTCTAATAAGGCAGCTAGAAGTTCCAGGAGCGACACACGTTGTGCTTTCAGAGAGGACGTTACAGAAAGTCGAGAGATGTGGATTCTTTCCTGCGGAGAAAAAACCCCCTGTTTTCAGGCAATGCAGTATGCAGAATTCACACGTTCTTGGCATCACAGTTCCGTTATTTTGCTCACGCACGTCTAAATCGGCTCTCTCTCTGTTAACCGCTTCGGAGAGTTTGCAGTTGCTGGTCGAGAAATCGCGGTTCTCCCCGAATGCCGCTGTGTGCCTTCAGCAGCGGTCTCGTCTCTCTCGCATGCTGAGAAAGAGCGACTTCAGCCGGCTGCTTTTCTCGGACGAGCGGCTTCTTCTGCGCACATCGCAAAGGAGCGGTTCTTGTCTTCTCCTTGTGTCCATGCATTCTGCACTACGCTTCTCTCTCATTCTTATGCCTTTCCGTTTATTCCTAGGGACATTTCGTTTTTCTCTGTTTTTCCGATGCTACACTTCAGCATTCTGTGAAGAACAGAGTGGAAGGGAAAAGCCCCTCTAATAAGGCAGCTAGAAGTTCCAGGAGCGACACACGTTGTGCTTTCAGAGAGGACGTTACAGAAAGTCGAGAGATGTGGATTCCTTCCTGCGGAGAAAAAACCCCCTGTTTTCAGGCAATGCAGTATGCAGAATTCACACGTTCTTGGCATCACAGTTCCGTTATTTCACTCACGCACGTCTAAATCGGCTCTCGCGTTGAACCGCTTCGGAGAGTTTGCAGTTGCTGGTCGAGAAATCGCGGTTCTCCCCGAATGCCGCTGTGTGCCTTCAGCAGCGGTCTCGTCTCTCTCGCATGCCGAGAAAGAGCGACTTCAGCCGGATGCTTTTCTCGGACGAGCGGCTTCTTCTGCGCACATCGCAAAGGAGCGGTTCTTGTCTTCTCCTTGTGTCCATGCATTCTGCACTACGCTTCTCTCTCATTCTTATGCCTTTCCGTTTATTCCTAGGGACATTTCGTTTTTCTCTGTTTTTCCGATGCTACACTTCAGCATTCTGTGACGAACAGAGTGGAAGGGAAAAGCCCCTCTAATAAGGCAGCTAGAAGTTCCAGGAGCGACACACGTTGTGCTTTCAGAGAGGACGTTACAGAAAGTCGAGAGATGTGGATTCTTTCCTGCGGAGAAAAAACCCCCTGTTTTCAGGCAATGTAGTATGCAGAATTCACACGTTCTTGGCATCACAGTTCCGTTATTTCGCTCACGCACGTCTAAATCGGCTCTCGCGTTGAACCGCTTCGGAGAGTTTGCAGTTGCTGGTCGAGAAATCGCGGTTCTCCCCGAATGCCGCTGTGTGCCTTCAGCAGCGGTCTCGTCTCTCTCGCATGCCGAGAAAGAGCGACTTCAGCCGGCTGCTTTTCTCGGACGAGCGGCTTCTTCTGCGCACATCGCAAAGGAGCGGTTCTTGTCTTCTCCTTGTGTCCATGCATTCTGCACTACGCTTCTCTCTCATTCTTATGCCTTTCCGTTTATTCCTAGGGACATTTCGTTTTTCTCTGTTTTTCCGATGCTACACTTCAGCATTCTGTGACGAACAGAGTGGAAGGGAAAAGCCCCTCTAATAAGGCAGCTAGAAGTTCCAGGAGCGACACACGTTGTGCTTTCAGAGAGGACGTTACAGAAAGTCGAGAGATGTGGATTCTTTCCTGCGGAGAAAAAACCCCCTGTTTTCAGGAAATGCAGTATTCTGAAATCGCACGTTCTCGGCATAGCAATTTCGCTATTTCGCTCTCGTGGGTGGACGGCGCCACTCTCTGTTAACCGCTTCGGAGAGTTTGCAGTTGCTGGCCGAGAAATCGCGGTTCTCCCCGAATGCCGCTGTGTGCCTTCAGCAGCGGTCTCGTCTCTCTCGCATGCCGAGAAAGAGCGACTTCAGCCGGCTGCTTTTCTCGGACGAGCGGCTTCTTCTGCGCACATCGCAAAGGAGCGGTTCTTGTCTTCTCCTTGTGTCCATGCATTCTGCACTACGCTTCTCTCTCATTCTTATGCCTTTCCGTTTATTCCTAGGGACATTTCGTTTTTCTCTGTTTTTCCGATGCTACACTTCAGCATTCTGTGAAGAACAGAGTGGAAGGGAAAAGCCCCTCTAATAAGGCAGCTAGAAGTTCCAGGAGCGACACACGTTGTGCTTTCAGAGAGGACGTTACAGAAAGTCGAGAGATGTGGATTCTTTCCTGCGGAGAAAAAACCCCCTGTTTTCAGGCAATGCAGTATGCAGAATTCACACGTTCTTGGCATCACAGTTCCGTTATTTCGCTCACGCACGTCTAAATCGGCTCTCGCGTTGAACCGCTTCGGAGAGTTTGCAGTTGCTGGTCGAGAAATCGCGGTTCTCCCCGAATGCCGCTGTGTGCCTTCAGCAGCGGTCTCGTCTCTCTCGCATGCCGAGAAAGAGCGACTTCAGCCGGATGCTTTTCTCGGACGAGCGGCTTCTTCTGCGCACATCGCAAAGGAGCGGTTCTTGTCTTCTCCTTGTGTCCATGCATTCTGCACTACGCTTCTCTCTCATTCTTATGCCTTTCCGTTTATTCCTAGGGACATTTCGTTTTTCTCTGTTTTTCCGATGCTACACTTCAGCATTCTGTGACGAACAGAGTGGAAGGGAAAAGCCCCTCTAATAAGGCAGCTAGAAGTTCCAGGAGCGACACACGTTGTGCTTTCAGAGAGGACGTTACAGAAAGTCGAGAGATGTGGATTCTTTCCTGCGGAGAAAAAACCCCCTGTTTTCAGGAAATGCAGTATTCTGAAATCGCACGTTCTCGGCATAGCAATTTCGCTATTTCGCTCTCGTGGGTGGACGGCGCCACTCTCTGTTAAACCGCTTCGGAGAGTTTGCAGTTGCTGGCCGAGAAATCGCACTTCTCCCCGAATGCCGCTGTGTGCCTTCAGCAGCGGTCTCGTCTCTCTCGCATGCCGAGAAAGAGCGACTTCAGCCGGATGCTTTTCTCGGACGAGCGGCTTCTTCTGCGCACATCGCAAAGGAGCGGTTCTTGTCTTCTCCTTGTGTCCATGCATTCTGCACTACGCTTCTCTCTCATTCTTATGCCTTTCCGTTTATTCCTAGGGACATTTCGTTTTTCTCTGTTTTTCCGATGCTACACTTCAGCATTCTGTGAAGAACAGAGTGGAAGGGAAAAGCCCCTCTAATAAGGCAGCTAGAAGTTCCAGGAGCGACACACGTTGTGCTTTCAGAGAGGACGTTACAGAAAGTCGAGAGATGTGGATTCTTTCCTGCGGAGAAAAAACCCCCTGTTTTCAGGCAATGCAGTATGCAGAATTCACACGTTCTTGGCATCACAGTTCCGTTATTTCGCTCACGCACGTCTAAATCGGCTCTCGCGTTGAACCGCTTCGGAGAGTTTGCAGTTGCTGGTCGAGAAATCGCGGTTCTCCCCGAATGCCGCTGTGTGCCTTCAGCAGCGGTCTCGTCTCTCTCGCATGCCGAGAAAGAGCGACTTCAGCCGGATGCTTTTCTCGGACGAGCGGCTTCTTCTGCGCACATCGCAAAGGAGCGGTTCTTGTCTTCTCCTTGTGTCCATGCATTCTGCACTACGCTTCTCTCTCATTCTTATGCCTTTCCGTTTATTCCTAGGGACATTTCGTTTTTCTCTGTTTTTCCGATGCTACACTTCAGCATTCTGTGACGAACAGAGTGGAAGGGAAAAGCCCCTCTAATAAGGCAGCTAGAAGTTCCAGGAGCGACACACGTTGTGCTTTCAGAGAGGACGTTACAGAAAGTCGAGAGATGTGGATTCTTTCCTGCGGAGAAAAAACCCCCTGTTTTCAGGAAATGCAGTATTCTGAAATCGCACGTTCTCGGCATAGCAATTTCGCTATTTCGCTCTCGTGGGTGGACGGCGCCACTCTCTGTTAACCGCTTCGGAGAGTTTGCAGTTGCTGGCCGAGAAATCGCGGTTCTCCCCGAATGCCGCTGTGTGCCTTCAGCAGCGGTCTCGTCTCTCTCGCATGCCGAGAAAGAGCGACTTCAGCCGGATGCTTTTCTCGGACGAGCGGCTTCTTCTGCGCACATCGCAAAGGAGCGGTTCTTGTCTTCTCCTTGTGTCCATGCATTCTGCACTACGCTTCTCTCTCATTCTTATGCCTTTCCGTTTATTCCTAGGGACATTTCGTTTTTCTCTGTTTTTCCGATGCTACACTTCAGCATTCTGTGAAGAACAGAGTGGAAGGGAAAAGCCCCTCTAATAAGGCAGCTAGAAGTTCCAGGAGCGACACACGTTGTGCTTTCAGAGAGGACGTTACAGAAAGTCGAGAGATGTGGATTCTTTCCTGCGGAGAAAAAACCCCCTGTTTTCAGGCAATGTAGTATGCAGAATTCACACGTTCTTGGCATCACAGTTCCGTTATTTCGCTCACGCACGTCTAAATCGGCTCTCGCGTTGAACCGCTTCGGAGAGTTTGCAGTTGCTGGTCGAGAAATCGCGGTTCTCCCCGAATGCCGCTGTGTGCCTTCAGCAGCGGTCTCGTCTCTCTCGCATGCCGAGAAAGAGCGACTTCAGCCGGCTGCTTTTCTCGGACGAGCGGCTTCTTCTGCGCACATCGCAAAGGAGCGGTTCTTGTCTTCTCCTTGTGTCCATGCATTCTGCACTACGCTTCTCTCTCATTCTTATGCCTTTCCGTTTATTCCTAGGGACATTTCGTTTTTCTCTGTTTTTCCGATGCTACACTTCAGCATTCTGTGACGAACAGAGTGGAAGGGAAAAGCCCCTCTAATAAGGCAGCTAGAAGTTCCAGGAGCGACACACGTTGTGCTTTCAGAGAGGACGTTACAGAAAGTCGAGAGATGTGGATTCTTTCCTGCGGAGAAAAAACCCCCTGTTTTCAGGAAATGCAGTATTCTGAAATCGCACGTTCTCGGCATAGCAATTTCGCTATTTCGCTCTCGTGGGTGGACGGCGCCACTCTCTGTTAACCGCTTCGGAGAGTTTGCAGTTGCTGGCCGAGAAATCGCGGTTCTCCCCGAATGCCGCTGTGTGCCTTCAGCAGCGGTCTCGTCTCTCTCGCATGCCGAGAAAGAGCGACTTCAGCCGGATGCTTTTCTCGGACGAGCGGCTTCTTCTGCGCACATCGCAAAGGAGCGGTTCTTGTCTTCTCCTTGTGTCCATGCATTCTGCACTACGCTTCTCTCTCATTCTTATGCCTTTCCGTTTATTCCTAGGGACATTTCGTTTTTCTCTGTTTTTCCGATGCTACACTTCAGCATTCTGTGAAGAACAGAGTGGAAGGGAAAAGCCCCTCTAATAAGGCAGCTAGAAGTTCCAGGAGCGACACACGTTGTGCTTTCAGAGAGGACGTTACAGAAAGTCGAGAGATGTGGATTCTTTCCTGCGGAGAAAAAACCCCCTGTTTTCAGGCAATGCAGTATGCAGAATTCACACGTTCTTGGCATCACAGTTCCGTTATTTCGCTCACGCACGTCTAAATCGGCTCTCGCGTTGAACCGCTTCGGAGAGTTTGCAGTTGCTGGTCGAGAAATCGCGGTTCTCCCCGAATGCCGCTGTGTGCCTTCAGCAGCGGTCTCGTCTCTCTCGCATGCCGAGAAAGAGCGACTTCAGCCGGCTGCTTTTCTCGGACGAGCGGCTTCTTCTGCGCACATCGCAAAGGAGCGGTTCTTGTCTTCTCCTTGTGTCCATGCATTCTGCACTACGCTTCTCTCTCATTCTTATGCCTTTCCGTTTATTCCTAGGGACATTTCGTTTTTCTCTGTTTTTCCGATGCTACACTTCAGCATTCTGTGACGAACAGAGTGGAAGGGAAAAGCCCCTCTAATAAGGCAGCTAGAAGTTCCAGGAGCGACACACGTTGTGCTTTCAGAGAGGACGTTACAGAAAGTCGAGAGATGTGGATTCTTTCCTGCGGAGAAAAAACCCCCTGTTTTCAGGAAATGCAGTATTCTGAAATCGCACGTTCTCGGCATAGCAATTTCGCTATTTCGCTCTCGTGGGTGGACGGCGCCACTCTCTGTTAACCGCTTCGGAGAGTTTGCAGTTGCTGGCCGAGAAATCGCGGTTCTCCCCGAATGCCGCTGTGTGCCTTCAGCAGCGGTCTCGTCTCTCTCGCATGCCGAGAAAGAGCGACTTCAGCCGGATGCTTTTCTCGGACGAGCGGCTTCTTCTGCGCACATCGCAAAGGAGCGGTTCTTGTCTTCTCCTTGTGTCCATGCATTCTGCACTACGCTTCTCTCTCATTCTTATGCCTTTCCGTTTATTCCTAGGGACATTTCGTTTTTCTCTGTTTTTCCGATGCTACACTTCAGCATTCTGTGAAGAACAGAGTGGAAGGGAAAAGCCCCTCTAATAAGGCAGCTAGAAGTTCCAGGAGCGACACACGTTGTGCTTTCAGAGAGGACGTTACAGAAAGTCGAGAGATGTGGATTCTTTCCTGCGGAGAAAAAAACCCCTGTTTTCAGGCAATGCAGTATGCAGAATTCACACGTTCTTGGCATCACAGTTCCGTTATTTCGCTCACGCACGTCTAAATCGGCTCTCGCGTTGAACCGCTTCGGAGAGTTTGCAGTTGCTGGTCGAGAAATCGCGGTTCTCCCCGAATGCCGCTGTGTGCCTTCAGCAGCGGTCTCGTCTCTCTCGCATGCCGAGAAAGAGCGACTTCAGCCGGATGCTTTTCTCGGACGAGCGGCTTCTTCTGCGCACATCGCAAAGGAGCGGTTCTTGTCTTCTCCTTGTGTCCATGCATTCTGCACTACGCTTCTCTCTCATTCTTATGCCTTTCCGTTTATTCCTAGGGACATTTCGTTTTTCTCTGTTTTTCCGATGCTACACTTCAGCATTCTGTGAAGAACAGAGTGGAAGGGAAAAGCCCCTCTAATAAGGCAGCTAGAAGTTCCAGGAGCGACACACGTTGTGCTTTCAGAGAGGACGTTACAGAAAGTCGAGAGATGTGGATTCTTTCCTGCGGAGAAAAAACCCCCTGTTTTCAGGCAATGCAGTATGCAGAATTCACACGTTCTTGGCATCACAGTTCCGTTATTTCGCTCACGCACGTCTAAATCGGCTCTCGCGTTGAACCGCTTCGGAGAGTTTGCAGTTGCTGGTCGAGAAATCGCGGTTCTCCCCGAATGCCGCTGTGTGCCTTCAGCAGCGGTCTCGTCTCTCTCGCATGCCGAGAAAGAGCGACTTCAGCCGGCTGCTTTTCTCGGACGAGCGGCTTCTTCTGCGCACATCGCAAAGGAGCGGTTCTTGTCTTCTCCTTGTGTCCATGCATTCTGCACTACGCTTCTCTCTCCTTCTTATGCCTTTCCGTTTATTCCTAGGGACATTTCGTTTTTCTCTGTTTTTCCGATGCTACACTTCAGCATTCTGTGACGAACAGAGTGGAAGGGAAAAGCCCCTCTAATAAGGCAGCTAGAAGTTCCAGGAGCGACACACGTTGTGCTTTCAGAGAGGACGTTACAGAAAGTCGAGAGATGTGGATTCTTTCCTGCGGAGAAAAAACCCCCTGTTTTCAGGAAATGCAGTATTCTGAAATCGCACGTTCTCGGCATAGCAATTTCGCTATTTCGCTCTCGTGGGTGGACGGCGCCACTCTCTGTTAACCGCTTCGGAGAGTTTGCAGTTGCTGGCCGAGAAATCGCGGTTCTCCCCGAATGCCGCTGTGTGCCTTCAGCAGCGGTCTCGTCTCTCTCGCATGCCGAGAAAGAGCGACTTCAGCCGGATGCTTTTCTCGGACGAGCGGCTTCTTCTGCGCACATCGCAAAGGAGCGGTTCTTGTCTTCTCCTTGTGTCCATGCATTCTGCACTACGCTTCTCTCTCATTCTTATGCCTTTCCGTTTATTCCTAGGGACATTTCGTTTTTCTCTGTTTTTCCGATGCTACACTTCAGCATTCTGTGAAGAACAGAGTGGAAGGGAAAAGCCCCTCTAATAAGGCAGCTAGAAGTTCCAGGAGCGACACACGTTGTGCTTTCAGAGAGGACATTACAGAAAGTCGAGAGATGTGGATTCTTTCCTGCGGAGAAAAAACCCCCTGTTTTCAGGCAATGCAGTATGCAGAATTCACACGTTCTTGGCATCACAGTTCCGTTATTTCGCTCACGCACGTCTAAATCGGCTCTCGCGTTGAACCGCTTCGGAGAGTTTGCAGTTGCTGGTCGAGAAATCGCGGTTCTCCCCGAATGCCGCTGTGTGCCTTCAGCAGCGGTCTCGTCTCTCTCGCATGCCGAGAAAGAGCGACTTCAGCCGGATGCTTTTCTCGGACGAGCGGCTTCTTCTGCGCACATCGCAAAGGAGCGGTTCTTGTCTTCTCCTTGTGTCCATGCATTCTGCACTACGCTTCTCTCTCATTCTTATGCCTTTCCGTTTATTCCTAGGGACATTTCGTTTTTCTCTGTTTTTCCGATGCTACACTTCAGCATTCTGTGACGAACAGAGTGGAAGGGAAAAGCCCCTCTAATAAGGCAGCTAGAAGTTCCAGGAGCGACACACGTTGTGCTTTCAGAGAGGACGTTACAGAAAGTCGAGAGATGTGGATTCTTTCCTGCGGAGAAAAAACCCCCTGTTTTCAGGAAATGCAGTATTCTGAAATCGCACGTTCTCGGCATAGCAATTTCGCTATTTCGCTCTCGTGGGTGGACGGCGCCACTCTCTGTTAACCGCTTCGGAGAGTTTGCAGTTGCTGGCCGAGAAATCGCGGTTCTCCCCGAATGCCGCTGTGTGCCTTCAGCAGCGGTCTCGTCTCTCTCGCATGCCGAGAAAGAGCGACTTCAGCCGGCTGCTTTTCTCGGACGAGCGGCTTCTTCTGCGCACATCGCAAAGGAGCGGTTCTTGTCTTCTCCTTGTGTCCATGCATTCTGCACTACGCTTCTCTCTCATTCTTATGCCTTTCCGTTTATTCCTAGGGACATTTCGTTTTTCTCTGTTTTTCCGATGCTACACTTCAGCATTCTGTGACGAACAGAGTGGAAGGGAAAAGCCCCTCTAATAAGGCAGCTAGAAGTTCCAGGAGCGACACACGTTGTGCTTTCAGAGAGGACGTTACAGAAAGTCGAGAGATGTGGATTCTTTCCTGCGGAGAAAAAACCCCCTGTTTTCAGGCAATGCAGTATGCAGAATTCACACGTTCTTGGCATCACAGTTCCGTTATTTCGCTCACGCACGTCTAAATCGGCTCTCGCGTTGAACCGCTTCGGAGAGTTTGCAGTTGCTGGTCGAGAAATCGCGGTTCTCCCCGAATGCCGCTGTGTGCCTTCAGCAGCGGTCTCGTCTCTCTCGCATGCCGAGAAAGAGCGACTTCAGCCGGCTGCTTTTCTCGGACGAGCGGCTTCTTCTGCGCACATCGCAAAGGAGCGGTTCTTGTCTTCTCCTTGTGTCCATGCATTCTGCACTACGCTTCTCTCTCATTCTTATGCCTTTCCGTTTATTCCTAGGGACATTTCGTTTTTCTCTGTTTTTCCGATGCTACACTTCAGCATTCTGTGACGAACAGAGTGGAAGGGAAAAGCCCCTCTAATAAGGCAGCTAGAAGTTCCAGGAGCGACACACGTTGTGCTTTCAGAGAGGACGTTACAGAAAGTCGAGAGATGTGGATTCTTTCCTGCGGAGAAAAAACCCCCTGTTTTCAGGAAATGCAGTATTCTGAAATCGCACGTTCTCGGCATAGCAATTTCGCTATTTCGCTCTCGTGGGTGGACGGCGCCACTCTCTGTTAAACCGCTTCGGAGAGTTTGCAGTTGCTGGCCGAGAAATCGCACTTCTCCCCGAATGCCGCTGTGTGCCTTCAGCAGCGGTCTCGTCTCTCTCGCATGCCGAGAAAGAGCGACTTCAGCCGGATGCTTTTCTCGGACGAGCGGCTTCTTCTGCGCACATCGCAAAGGAGCGGTTCTTGTCTTCTCCTTGTGTCCATGCATTCTGCACTACGCTTCTCTCTCATTCTTATGCCTTTCCGTTTATTCCTAGGGACATTTCGTTTTTCTCTGTTTTTCCGATGCTACACTTCAGCATTCTGTGAAGAACAGAGTGGAAGGGAAAAGCCCCTCTAATAATGCAGATAGAAGTTCCAGGAGCGACACACGTTGTGCTTTCAGAGAGGACGTTACAGAAAGTCGAGAGATGTGGATTCTTTCCTGCGGAGAAAAAACCCCCTGTTTTCAGGCAATGCAGTATGCAGAATTCACACGTTCTTGGCATCACAGTTCCGTTATTTCGCTCACGCACGTCTAAATCGGCTCTCGCGTTGAACCGCTTCGGAGAGTTTGCAGTTGCTGGTCGAGAAATCGCGGTTCTCCCCGAATGCCGCTGTGTGCCTTCAGCAGCGGTCTCGTCTCTCTCGCATGCCGAGAAAGAGCGACTTCAGCCGGATGCTTTTCTCGGACGAGCGGCTTCTTCTGCGCACATCGCAAAGGAGCGGTTCTTGTCTTCTCCTTGTGTCCATGCATTCTGCACTACGCTTCTCTCTCATTCTTATGCCTTTCCGTTTATTCCTAGGGACATTTCGTTTTTCTCTGTTTTTCCGATGCTACACTTCAGCATTCTGTGACGAACAGAGTGGAAGGGAAAAGCCCCTCTAATAAGGCAGCTAGAAGTTCCAGGAGCGACACACGTTGTGCTTTCAGAGAGGACGTTACAGAAAGTCGAGAGATGTGGATTCTTTCCTGCGGAGAAAAAACCCCCTGTTTTCAGGAAATGCAGTATTCTGAAATCGCACGTTCTCGGCATAGCAATTTCGCTATTTCGCTCTCGTGGGTGGACGGCGCCACTCTCTGTTAACCGCTTCGGAGAGTTTGCAGTTGCTGGCCGAGAAATCGCGGTTCTCCCCGAATGCCGCTGTGTGCCTTCAGCAGCGGTCTCGTCTCTCTCGCATGCCGAGAAAGAGCGACTTCAGCCGGCTGCTTTTCTCGGACGAGCGGCTTCTTCTGCGCACATCGCAAAGGAGCGGTTCTTGTCTTCTCCTTGTGTCCATGCATTCTGCACTACGCTTCTCTCTCATTCTTATGCCTTTCCGTTTATTCCTAGGGACATTTCGTTTTTCTCTGTTTTTCCGATGCTACACTTCAGCATTCTGTGACGAACAGAGTGGAAGGGAAAAGCCCCTCTAATAAGGCAGCTAGAAGTTCCAGGAGCGACACACGTTGTGCTTTCAGAGAGGACGTTACAGAAAGTCGAGAGATGTGGATTCTTTCCTGCGGAGAAAAAACCCCCTGTTTTCAGGCAATGCAGTATGCAGAATTCACACGTTCTTGGCATCACAGTTCCGTTATTTCGCTCACGCACGTCTAAATCGGCTCTCGCGTTGAACCGCTTCGGAGAGTTTGCAGTTGCTGGTCGAGAAATCGCGGTTCTCCCCGAATGCCGCTGTGTGCCTTCAGCAGCGGTCTCGTCTCTCTCGCATGCCGAGAAAGAGCGACTTCAGCCGGATGCTTTTCTCGGACGAGCGGCTTCTTCTGCGCACATCGCAAAGGAGCGGTTCTTGTCTTCTCCTTGTGTCCATGCATTCTGCACTACGCTTCTCTCTCATTCTTATGCCTTTCCGTTTATTCCTAGGGACATTTCGTTTTTCTCTGTTTTTCCGATGCTACACTTCAGCATTCTGTGACGAACAGAGTGGAAGGGAAAAGCCCCTCTAATAAGGCAGCTAGAAGTTCCAGGAGCGACACACGTTGTGCTTTCAGAGAGGACGTTACAGAAAGTCGAGAGATGTGGATTCTTTCCTGCGGAGAAAAAACCCCCTGTTTTCAGGAAATGCAGTATTCTGAAATCGCACGTTCTCGGCATAGCAATTTCGCTATTTCGCTCTCGTGGGTGGACGGCGCCACTCTCTGTTAAACCGCTTCGGAGAGTTTGCAGTTGCTGGCCGAGAAATCGCACTTCTCCCCGAATGCCGCTGTGTGCCTTCAGCAGCGGTCTCGTCTCTCTCGCATGCCGAGAAAGAGCGACTTCAGCCGGATGCTTTTCTCGGACGAGCGGCTTCTTCTGCGCACATCGCAAAGGAGCGGTTCTTGTCTTCTCCTTGTGTCCATGCATTCTGCACTACGCTTCTCTCTCATTCTTATGCCTTTCCGTTTATTCCTAGGGACATTTCGTTTTTCTCTGTTTTTCCGATGCTACACTTCAGCATTCTGTGAAGAACAGAGTGGAAGGGAAAAGCCCCTCTAATAAGGCAGCTAGAAGTTCCAGGAGCGACACACGTTGTGCTTTCAGAGAGGACGTTACAGAAAGTCGAGAGATGTGGATTCTTTCCTGCGGAGAAAAAACCCCCTGTTTTCAGGCAATGCAGTATGCAGAATTCACACGTTCTTGGCATCACAGTTCCGTTATTTCGCTCACGCACGTCTAAATCGGCTCTCGCGTTGAACCGCTTCGGAGAGTTTGCAGTTGCTGGTCGAGAAATCGCGGTTCTCCCCGAATGCCGCTGTGTGCCTTCAGCAGCGGTCTCGTCTCTCTCGCATGCCGAGAAAGAGCGACTTCAGCCGGCTGCTTTTCTCGGACGAGCGGCTTCTTCTGCGCACATCGCAAAGGAGCGGTTCTTGTCTTCTCCTTGTGTCCATGCATTCTGCACTACGCTTCTCTCTCATTCTTATGCCTTTCCGTTTATTCCTAGGGACATTTCGTTTTTCTCTGTTTTTCCGATGCTACACTTCAGCATTCTGTGACGAACAGAGTGGAAGGGAAAAGCCCCTCTAATAAGGCAGCTAGAAGTTCCAGGAGCGACACACGTTGTGCTTTCAGAGAGGACGTTACAGAAAGTCGAGAGATGTGGATTCTTTCCTGCGGAGAAAAAACCCCCTGTTTTCAGGAAATGCAGTATTCTGAAATCGCACGTTCTCGGCATAGCAATTTCGCTATTTCGCTCTCGTGGGTGGACGGCGCCACTCTCTGTTAACCGCTTCGGAGAGTTTGCAGTTGCTGGCCGAGAAATCGCGGTTCTCCCCGAATGCCGCTGTGTGCCTTCAGCAGCGGTCTCGTCTCTCTCGCATGCCGAGAAAGAGCGACTTCAGCCGGATGCTTTTCTCGGACGAGCGGCTTCTTCTGCGCACATCGCAAAGGAGCGGTTCTTGTCTTCTCCTTGTGTCCATGCATTCTGCACTACGCTTCTCTCTCATTCTTATGCCTTTCCGTTTATTCCTAGGGACATTTCGTTTTTCTCTGTTTTTCCGATGCTACACTTCAGCATTCTGTGACGAACAGAGTGGAAGGGAAAAGCCCCTCTAATAAGGCAGCTAGAAGTTCCAGGAGCGACACACGTTGTGCTTTCAGAGAGGACGTTACAGAAAGTCGAGAGATGTGGATTCTTTCCTGCGGAGAAAAAACCCCCTGTTTTCAGGCAATGCAGTATGCAGAATTCACACGTTCTTGGCATCACAGTTCCGTTATTTCGCTCACGCACGTCTAAATCGGCTCTCGCGTTGAACCGCTTTGGAGAGTTTGCAGTTGCTGGTCAAGAAATCGCGGTTCTCCCCGAATGCCGCTGTGTGCCTTCAGCAGCGGTCTCGTCTCTCTCGCATGCCGAGAAAGAGCGACTTCAGCCGGCTGCTTTTCTCGGACGAGCGGCTTCTTCTGCGCACATCGCAAAGGAGCGGTTCTTGTCTTCTCCTTGTGTCCATGCATTCTGCACTACGCTTCTCTCTCATTCTTATGCCTTTCCGTTTATTCCTAGGGACATTTCGTTTTTCTCTGTTTTTCCGATGCTACACTTCAGCATTCTGTGACGAACAGAGTGGAAGGGAAAAGCCCCTCTAATAAGGCAGCTAGAAGTTCCAGGAGCGACACACGTTGTGCTTTCAGAGAGGACGTTACAGAAAGTCGAGAGATGTGGATTCTTTCCTGCGGAGAAAAAACCCCCTGTTTTCAGGAAATGCAGTATTCTGAAATCGCACGTTCTCGGCATAGCAATTTCGCTATTTCGCTCTCGTGGGTGGACGGCGCCACTCTCTGTTAAACCGCTTCGGAGAGTTTGCAGTTGCTGGCCGAGAAATCGCACTTCTCCCCGAATGCCGCTGTGTGCCTTCAGCAGCGGTCTCGTCTCTCTCGCATGCCGAGAAAGAGCGACTTCAGCCGGATGCTTTTCTCGGACGAGCGGCTTCTTCTGCGCACATCGCAAAGGAGCGGTTCTTGTCTTCTCCTTGTGTCCATGCATTCTGCACTACGCTTCTCTCTCATTCTTATGCCTTTCCGTTTATTCCTAGGGACATTTCGTTTTTCTCTGTTTTTCCGATGCTACACTTCAGCATTCTGTGAAGAACAGAGTGGAAGGGAAAAGCCCCTCTAATAAGGCAGATAGAAGTTCCAGGAGCGACACACGTTGTGCTTTCAGAGAGGACGTTACAGAAAGTCGAGAGATGTGGATTCTTTCCTGCGGAGAAAAAACCCCCTGTTTTCAGGCAATGCAGTATGCAGAATTCACACGTTCTTGGCATCACAGTTCCGTTATTTCGCTCACGCACGTCTAAATCGGCTCTCGCGTTGAACCGCTTCGGAGAGTTTGCAGTTGCTGGTCGAGAAATCGCGGTTCTCCCCGAATGCCGCTGTGTGCCTTCAGCAGCGGTCTCGTCTCTCTCGCATGCCGAGAAAGAGCGACTTCAGCCGGATGCTTTTCTCGGACGAGCGGCTTCTTCTGCGCACATCGCAAAGGAGCGGTTCTTGTCTTCTCCTTGTGTCCATGCATTCTGCACTACGCTTCTCTCTCATTCTTATGCCTTTCCGTTTATTCCTAGGGACATTTCGTTTTTCTCTGTTTTTCCGATGCTACACTTCAGCATTCTGTGACGAACAGAGTGGAAGGGAAAAGCCCCTCTAATAAGGCAGCTAGAAGTTCCAGGAGCGACACACGTTGTGCTTTCAGAGAGGACGTTACAGAAAGTCGAGAGATGTGGATTCTTTCCTGCGGAGAAAAAACCCCCTGTTTTCAGGAAATGCAGTATTCTGAAATCGCACGTTCTCGGCATAGCAATTTCGCTATTTCGCTCTCGTGGGTGGACGGCGCCACTCTCTGTTAACCGCTTCGGAGAGTTTGCAGTTGCTGGCCGAGAAATCGCGGTTCTCCCCGAATGCCGCTGTGTGCCTTCAGCAGCGGTCTCGTCTCTCTCGCATGCCGAGAAAGAGCGACTTCAGCCGGCTGCTTTTCTCGGACGAGCGGCTTCTTCTGCGCACATCGCAAAGGAGCGGTTCTTGTCTTCTCCTTGTGTCCATGCATTCTGCACTACGCTTCTCTCTCATTCTTATGCCTTTCCGTTTATTCCTAGGGACATTTCGTTTTTCTCTGTTTTTCCGATGCTACACTTCAGCATTCTGTGACGAACAGAGTGGAAGGGAAAAGCCCCTCTAATAAGGCAGCTAGAAGTTCCAGGAGCGACACACGTTGTGCTTTCAGAGAGGACGTTACAGAAAGTCGAGAGATGTGGATTCTTTCCTGCGGAGAAAAAACCCCCTGTTTTCAGGCAATGCAGTATGCAGAATTCACACGTTCTTGGCATCACAGTTCCGTTATTTCGCTCACGCACGTCTAAATCGGCTCTCGCGTTGAACCGCTTCGGAGAGTTTGCAGTTGCTGGTCAAGAAATCGCGGTTCTCCCCGAATGCCGCTGTGTGCCTTCAGCAGCGGTCTCGTCTCTCTCGCATGCCGAGAAAGAGCGACTTCAGCCGGCTGCTTTTCTCGGACGAGCGGCTTCTTCTGCGCACATCGCAAAGGAGCGGTTCTTGTCTTCTCCTTGTGTCCATGCATTCTGCACTACGCTTCTCTCTCATTCTTATGCCTTTCCGTTTATTCCTAGGGACATTTCGTTTTTCTCTGTTTTTCCGATGCTACACTTCAGCATTCTGTGACGAACAGAGTGGAAGGGAAAAGCCCCTCTAATAAGGCAGCTAGAAGTTCCAGGAGCGACACACGTTGTGCTTTCAGAGAGGACGTTACAGAAAGTCGAGAGATGTGGATTCTTTCCTGCGGAGAAAAAACCCCCTGTTTTCAGGAAATGCAGTATTCTGAAATCGCACGTTCTCGGCATAGCAATTTCGCTATTTCGCTCTCGTGGGTGGACGGCGCCACTCTCTGTTAACCGCTTCGGAGAGTTTGCAGTTGCTGGCCGAGAAATCGCGGTTCTCCCCGAATGCCGCTGTGTGCCTTCAGCAGCGGTCTCGTCTCTCTCGCATGCCGAGAAAGAGCGACTTCAGCCGGATGCTTTTCTCGGACGAGCGGCTTCTTCTGCGCACATCGCAAAGGAGCGGTTCTTGTCTTCTCCTTGTGTCCATGCATTCTGCACTACGCTTCTCTCTCATTCTTATGCCTTTCCGTTTATTCCTAGGGACATTTCGTTTTTCTCTGTTTTTCCGATGCTACACTTCAGCATTCTGTGAAGAACAGAGTGGAAGGGAAAAGCCCCTCTAATAAGGCAGCTAGAAGTTCCAGGAGCGACACACGTTGTGCTTTCAGAGAGGACGTTACAGAAAGTCGAGAGATGTGGATTCTTTCCTGCGGAGAAAAAACCCCCTGTTTTCAGGCAATGCAGTATGCAGAATTCACACGTTCTTGGCATCACAGTTCCGTTATTTCGCTCACGCACGTCTAAATCGGCTCTCGCGTTGAACCGCTTCGGAGAGTTTGCAGTTGCTGGTCGAGAAATCGCACTTCTCCCCGAATGCCGCTGTGTGCCTTCAGCAGCGGTCTCGTCTCTCTCGCATGCCGAGAAAGAGCGACTTCAGCCGGCTGCTTTTCTCGGACGAGCGGCTTCTTCTGCGCACATCGCAAAGGAGCGGTTCTTGTCTTCTCCTTGTGTCCATGCATTCTGCACTACGCTTCTCTCTCATTCTTATGCCTTTCCGTTTATTCCTAGGGACATTTCGTTTTTCTCTGTTTTTCCGATGCTACACTTCAGCATTCTGTGACGAACAGAGTGGAAGGGAAAAGCCCCTCTAATAAGGCAGCTAGAAGTTCCAGGAGCGACACACGTTGTGCTTTCAGAGAGGACGTTACAGAAAGTCGAGAGATGTGGATTCTTTCCTGCGGAGAAAAAACCCCCTGTTTTCAGGAAATGCAGTATTCTGAAATCGCACGTTCTCGGCATAGCAATTTCGCTATTTCGCTCTCGTGGGTGGACGGCGCCACTCTCTGTTAACCGCTTCGGAGAGTTTGCAGTTGCTGGCCGAGAAATCGCGGTTCTCCCCGAATGCCGCTGTGTGCCTTCAGCAGCGGTCTCATCTCTCTCGCATGCCGAGAAAGAGCGACTTCAGCCGGATGCTTTTCTCGGACGAGCGGCTTCTTCTGCGCACATCGCAAAGGAGCGGTTCTTGTCTTCTCCTTGTGTCCATGCATTCTGCACTACGCTTCTCTCTCATTCTTATGCCTTTCCGTTTATTCCTAGGGACATTTCGTTTTTCTCTGTTTTTCCGATGCTACACTTCAGCATTCTGTGAAGAACAGAGTGGAAGGGAAAAGCCCCTCTAATAAGGCAGCTAGAAGTTCCAGGAGCGACACACGTTGTGCTTTCAGAGAGGACGTTACAGAAAGTCGAGAGATGTGGATTCTTTCCTGCGGAGAAAAAACCCCCTGTTTTCAGGCAATGCAGTATGCAGAATTCACACGTTCTTGGCATCACAGTTCCGTTATTTCGCTCACGCACGTCTAAATCGGCTCTCGCGTTGAACCGCTTCGGAGAGTTTGTAGTTGCTGGTCGAGAAATCGCGGTTCTCCCCGAATGCCGCTGTGTGCCTTCAGCAGCGGTCTCGTCTCTCTCGCATGCCGAGAAAGAGCGACTTCAGCCGGCTGCTTTTCTCGGACGAGCGGCTTCTTCTGCGCACATCGCAAAGGAGCGGTTCTTGTCTTCTCCTTGTGTCCATGCATTCTGCACTACGCTTCTCTCTCATTCTTATGCCTTTCCGTTTATTCCTAGGGACATTTCGTTTTTCTCTGTTTTTCCGATGCTACACTTCAGCATTCTGTGACGAACAGAGTGGAAGGGAAAAGCCCCTCTAATAAGGCAGCTAGAAGTTCCAGGAGCGACACACGTTGTGCTTTCAGAGAGGACGTTACAGAAAGTCGAGAGATGTGGATTCTTTCCTGCGGAGAAAAAACCCCCTGTTTTCAGGCAATGCAGTATGCAGAATTCACACGTTCTTGGCATCACAGTTCCGTTATTTCGCTCACGCACGTCTAAATCGGCTCTCGCGTTGAACCGCTTCGGAGAGTTTGTAGTTGCTGGTCGAGAAATCGCGGTTCTCCCCGAATGCCGCTGTGTGCCTTCAGCAGCGGTCTCGTCTCTCTCGCATGCCGAGAAAGAGCGACTTCAGCCGGCTGCTTTTCTCGGACGAGCGGCTTCTTCTGCGCACATCGCAAAGGAGCGGTTCTTGTCTTCTCCTTGTGTCCATGCATTCTGCACTACGCTTCTCTCTCATTCTTATGCCTTTCCGTTTATTCCTAGGGACATTTCGTTTTTCTCTGTTTTTCCGATGCTACACTTCAGCATTCTGTGACGAACAGAGTGGAAGGGAAAAGCCCCTCTAATAAGGCAGCTAGAAGTTCCAGGAGCGACACACGTTGTGCTTTCAGAGAGGACGTTACAGAAAGTCGAGAGATGTGGATTCTTTCCTGCGGAGAAAAAACCCCCTGTTTTCAGGAAATGCAGTATTCTGAAATCGCACGTTCTCGGCATAGCAATTTCGCTATTTCGCTCTCGTGGGTGGACGGCGCCACTCTCTGTTAACCGCTTCGGAGAGTTTGCAGTTGCTGGCCGAGAAATCGCGGTTCTCCCCGAATGCCGCTGTGTGCCTTCAGCAGCGGTCTCGTCTCTCTCGCATGCCGAGAAAGAGCGACTTCAGCCGGATGCTTTTCTCGGACGAGCGGCTTCTTCTGCGCACATCGCAAAGGAGCGGTTCTTGTCTTCTCCTTGTGTCCATGCATTCTGCACTACGCTTCTCTCTCATTCTTATGCCTTTCCGTTTATTCCTAGGGACATTTCGTTTTTCTCTGTTTTTCCGATGCTACACTTCAGCATTCTGTGAAGAACAGAGTGGAAGGGAAAAGCCCCTCTAATAAGGCAGCTAGAAGTTCCAGGAGCGACACACGTTGTGCTTTCAGAGAGGACGTTACAGAAAGTCGAGAGATGTGGATTCTTTCCTGCGGAGAAAAAACCCCCTGTTTTCAGGCAATGCAGTATGCAGAATTCACACGTTCTTGGCATCACAGTTCCGTTATTTCGCTCACGCACGTCTAAATCGGCTCTCGCGTTGAACCGCTTCGGAGAGTTTGCAGTTGCTGGTCGAGAAATCGCGGTTCTCCCCGAATGCCGCTGTGTGCCTTCAGCAGCGGTCTCGTCTCTCTCGCATGCCGAGAAAGAGCGACTTCAGCCGGATGCTTTTCTCGGACGAGCGGCTTCTTCTGCGCACATCGCAAAGGAGCGGTTCTTGTCTTCTCCTTGTGTCCATGCATTCTGCACTACGCTTCTCTCTCATTCTTATGCCTTTCCGTTTATTCCTAGGGACATTTCGTTTTTCTCTGTTTTTCCGATGCTACACTTCAGCATTCTGTGACGAACAGAGTGGAAGGGAAAAGCCCCTCTAATAAGGCAGCTAGAAGTTCCAGGAGCGACACACGTTGTGCTTTCAGAGAGGACGTTACAGAAAGTCGAGAGATGTGGATTCTTTCCTGCGGAGAAAAAACCCCCTGTTTTCAGGAAATGCAGTATTCTGAAATCGCACGTTCTCGGCATAGCAATTTCGCTATTTCGCTCTCGTGGGTGGACGGCGCCACTCTCTGTTAACCGCTTCGGAGAGTTTGCAGTTGCTGGCCGAGAAATCGCGGTTCTCCCCGAATGCCGCTGTGTGCCTTCAGCAGCGGTCTCGTCTCTCTCGCATGCCGAGAAAGAGCGACTTCAGCCGGCTGCTTTTCTCGGACGAGCGGCTTCTTCTGCGCACATCGCAAAGGAGCGGTTCTTGTCTTCTCCTTGTGTCCATGCATTCTGCACTACGCTTCTCTCTCATTCTTATGCCTTTCCGTTTATTCCTAGGGACATTTCGTTTTTCTCTGTTTTTCCGATGCTACACTTCAGCATTCTGTGACGAACAGAGTGGAAGGGAAAAGCCCCTCTAATAAGGCAGCTAGAAGTTCCAGGAGCGACACACGTTGTGCTTTCAGAGAGGACGTTACAGAAAGTCGAGAGATGTGGATTCTTTCCTGCGGAGAAAAAACCCCCTGTTTTCAGGCAATGCAGTATGCAGAATTCACACGTTCTTGGCATCACAGTTCCGTTATTTCGCTCACGCACGTCTAAATCGGCTCTCGCGTTGAACCGCTTCGGAGAGTTTGCAGTTGCTGGTCAAGAAATCGCGGTTCTCCCCGAATGCCGCTGTGTGCCTTCAGCAGCGGTCTCGTCTCTCTCGCATGCCGAGAAAGAGCGACTTCAGCCGGCTGCTTTTCTCGGACGAGCGGCTTCTTCTGCGCACATCGCAAAGGAGCGGTTCTTGTCTTCTCCTTGTGTCCATGCATTCTGCACTACGCTTCTCTCTCATTCTTATGCCTTTCCGTTTATTCCTAGGGACATTTCGTTTTTCTCTGTTTTTCCGATGCTACACTTCAGCATTCTGTGACGAACAGAGTGGAAGGGAAAAGCCCCTCTAATAAGGCAGCTAGAAGTTCCAGGAGCGACACACGTTGTGCTTTCAGAGAGGACGTTACAGAAAGTCGAGAGATGTGGATTCTTTCCTGCGGAGAAAAAACCCCCTGTTTTCAGGAAATGCAGTATTCTGAAATCGCACGTTCTCGGCATAGCAATTTCGCTATTTCGCTCTCGTGGGTGGACGGCGCCACTCTCTGTTAACCGCTTCGGAGAGTTTGCAGTTGCTGGCCGAGAAATCGCGGTTCTCCCCGAATGCCGCTGTGTGCCTTCAGCAGCGGTCTCGTCTCTCTCGCATGCCGAGAAAGAGCGACTTCAGCCGGATGCTTTTCTCGGACGAGCGGCTTCTTCTGCGCACATCGCAAAGGAGCGGTTCTTGTCTTCTCCTTGTGTCCATGCATTCTGCACTACGCTTCTCTCTCATTCTTATGCCTTTCCGTTTATTCCTAGGGACATTTCGTTTTTCTCTGTTTTTCCGATGCTACACTTCAGCATTCTGTGAAGAACAGAGTGGAAGGGAAAAGCCCCTCTAATAAGGCAGCTAGAAGTTCCAGGAGCGACACACGTTGTGCTTTCAGAGAGGACGTTACAGAAAGTCGAGAGATGTGGATTCTTTCCTGCGGAGAAAAAACCCCCTGTTTTCAGGCAATGCAGTATGCAGAATTCACACGTTCTTGGCATCACAGTTCCGTTATTTCGCTCACGCACGTCTAAATCGGCTCTCGCGTTGAACCGCTTCGGAGAGTTTGCAGTTGCTGGTCGAGAAATCGCACTTCTCCCCGAATGCCGCTGTGTGCCTTCAGCAGCGGTCTCGTCTCTCTCGCATGCCGAGAAAGAGCGACTTCAGCCGGATGCTTTTCTCGGACGAGCGGCTTCTTCTGCGCACATCGCAAAGGAGCGGTTCTTGTCTTCTCCTTGTGTCCATGCATTCTGCACTACGCTTCTCTCTCATTCTTATGCCTTTCCGTTTATTCCTAGGGACATTTCGTTTTTCTCTGTTTTTCCGATGCTACACTTCAGCATTCTGTGACGAACAGAGTGGAAGGGAAAAGCCCCTCTAATAAGGCAGCTAGAAGTTCCAGGAGCGACACACGTTGTGCTTTCAGAGAGGACGTTACAGAAAGTCGAGAGATGTGGATTCTTTCCTGCGGAGAAAAAACCCCCTGTTTTCAGGAAATGCAGTATTCTGAAATCGCACGTTCTCGGCATAGCAATTTCGCTATTTCGCTCTCGTGGGTGGACGGCGCCACTCTCTGTTAACCGCTTCGGAGAGTTTGCAGTTGCTGGCCGAGAAATCGCGGTTCTCCCCGAATGCCGCTGTGTGCCTTCAGCAGCGGTCTCGTCTCTCTCGCATGCCGAGAAAGAGCGACTTCAGCCGGCTGCTTTTCTCGGACGAGCGGCTTCTTCTGCGCACATCGCAAAGGAGCGGTTCTTGTCTTCTCCTTGTGTCCATGCATTCTGCACTACGCTTCTCTCTCATTCTTATGCCTTTCCGTTTATTCCTAGGGACATTTCGTTTTTCTCTGTTTTTCCGATGCTACACTTCAGCATTCTGTGACGAACAGAGTGGAAGGGAAAAGCCCCTCTAATAAGGCAGCTAGAAGTTCCAGGAGCGACACACGTTGTGCTTTCAGAGAGGACGTTACAGAAAGTCGAGAGATGTGGATTCTTTCCTGCGGAGAAAAAACCCCCTGTTTTCAGGCAATGCAGTATGCAGAATTCACACGTTCTTGGCATCACAGTTCCGTTATTTCGCTCACGCACGTCTAAATCGGCTCTCGCGTTGAACCGCTTCGGAGAGTTTGCAGTTGCTGGTCAAGAAATCGCGGTTCTCCCCGAATGCCGCTGTGTGCCTTCAGCAGCGGTCTCGTCTCTCTCGCATGCCGAGAAAGAGCGACTTCAGCCGGCTGCTTTTCTCGGACGAGCGGCTTCTTCTGCGCACATCGCAAAGGAGCGGTTCTTGTCTTCTCCTTGTGTCCATGCATTCTGCACTACGCTTCTCTCTCATTCTTATGCCTTTCCGTTTATTCCTAGGGACATTTCGTTTTTCTCTGTTTTTCCGATGCTACACTTCAGCATTCTGTGACGAACAGAGTGGAAGGGAAAAGCCCCTCTAATAAGGCAGCTAGAAGTTCCAGGAGCGACACACGTTGTGCTTTCAGAGAGGACGTTACAGAAAGTCGAGAGATGTGGATTCTTTCCTGCGGAGAAAAAACCCCCTGTTTTCAGGAAATGCAGTATTCTGAAATCGCACGTTCTCGGCATAGCAATTTCGCTATTTCGCTCTCGTGGGTGGACGGCGCCACTCTCTGTTAACCGCTTCGGAGAGTTTGCAGTTGCTGGCCGAGAAATCGCGGTTCTCCCCGAATGCCGCTGTGTGCCTTCAGCAGCGGTCTCGTCTCTCTCGCATGCCGAGAAAGAGCGACTTCAGCCGGATGCTTTTCTCGGACGAGCGGCTTCTTCTGCGCACATCGCAAAGGAGCGGTTCTTGTCTTCTCCTTGTGTCCATGCATTCTGCACTACGCTTCTCTCTCATTCTTATGCCTTTCCGTTTATTCCTAGGGACATTTCGTTTTTCTCTGTTTTTCCGATGCTACACTTCAGCATTCTGTGAAGAACAGAGTGGAAGGGAAAAGCCCCTCTAATAAGGCAGCTAGAAGTTCCAGGAGCGACACACGTTGTGCTTTCAGAGAGGACGTTACAGAAAGTCGAGAGATGTGGATTCTTTCCTGCGGAGAAAAAACCCCCTGTTTTCAGGAAATGCAGTATTCTGAAATCGCACGTTCTCGGCATAGCAATTTCGCTATTTCGCTCTCGTGGGTGGACGGCGCCACTCTCTGTTAACCGCTTCGGAGAGTTTGCAGTTGCTGGCCGAGAAATCGCGGTTCTCCCCGAATGCCGCTGTGTGCCTTCAGCAGCGGTCTCGTCTCTCTCGCATGCCGAGAAAGAGCGACTTCAGCCGGATGCTTTTCTCGGACGAGCGGCTTCTTCTGCGCACATCGCAAAGGAGCGGTTCTTGTCTTCTCCTTGTGTCCATGCATTCTGCACTACGCTTCTCTCTCATTCTTATGCCTTTCCGTTTATTCCTAGGGACATTTCGTTTTTCTCTGTTTTTCCGATGCTACACTTCAGCATTCTGTGAAGAACAGAGTGGAAGGGAAAAGCCCCTCTAATAAGGCAGCTAGAAGTTCCAGGAGCGACACACGTTGTGCTTTCAGAGAGGACGTTACAGAAAGTCGAGAGATGTGGATTCTTTCCTGCGGAGAAAAAAACCCCTGTTTTCAGGCAATGCAGTATGCAGAATTCACACGTTCTTGGCATCACAGTTCCGTTATTTCGCTCACGCACGTCTAAATCGGCTCTCGCGTTGAACCGCTTCGGAGAGTTTGCAGTTGCTGGTCGAGAAATCGCGGTTCTCCCCGAATGCCGCTGTGTGCCTTCAGCAGCGGTCTCGTCTCTCTCGCATGCCGAGAAAGAGCGACTTCAGCCGGCTGCTTTTCTCGGACGAGCGGCTTCTTCTGCGCACATCGCAAAGGAGCGGTTCTTGTCTTCTCCTTGTGTCCATGCATTCTGCACTACGCTTCTCTCTCATTCTTATGCCTTTCCGTTTATTCCTAGGGACATTTCGTTTTTCTCTGTTTTTCCGATGCTACACTTCAGCATTCTGTGACGAACAGAGTGGAAGGGAAAAGCCCCTCTAATAAGGCAGCTAGAAGTTCCAGGAGCGACACACGTTGTGCTTTCAGAGAGGACGTTACAGAAAGTCGAGAGATGTGGATTCTTTCCTGCGGAGAAAAAACCCCCTGTTTTCAGGAAATGCAGTATTCTGAAATCGCACGTTCTCGGCATAGCAATTTCGCTATTTCGCTCTCGTGGGTGGACGGCGCCACTCTCTGTTAACCGCTTCGGAGAGTTTGCAGTTGCTGGCCGAGAAATCGCGGTTCTCCCCGAATGCCGCTGTGTGCCTTCAGCAGCGGTCTCATCTCTCTCGCATGCCGAGAAAGAGCGACTTCAGCCGGATGCTTTTCTCGGACGAGCGGCTTCTTCTGCGCACATCGCAAAGGAGCGGTTCTTGTCTTCTCCTTGTGTCCATGCATTCTGCACTACGCTTCTCTCTCATTCTTATGCCTTTCCGTTTATTCCTAGGGACATTTCGTTTTTCTCTGTTTTTCCGATGCTACACTTCAGCATTCTGTGAAGAACAGAGTGGAAGGGAAAAGCCCCTCTAATAAGGCAGCTAGAAGTTCCAGGAGCGACACACGTTGTGCTTTCAGAGAGGACGTTACAGAAAGTCGAGAGATGTGGATTCTTTCCTGCGGAGAAAAAACCCCCTGTTTTCAGGCAATGCAGTATGCAGAATTCACACGTTCTTGGCATCACAGTTCCGTTATTTCGCTCACGCACGTCTAAATCGGCTCTCGCGTTGAACCGCTTCGGAGAGTTTGTAGTTGCTGGTCGAGAAATCGCGGTTCTCCCCGAATGCCGCTGTGTGCCTTCAGCAGCGGTCTCGTCTCTCTCGCATGCCGAGAAAGAGCGACTTCAGCCGGCTGCTTTTCTCGGACGAGCGGCTTCTTCTGCGCACATCGCAAAGGAGCGGTTCTTGTCTTCTCCTTGTGTCCATGCATTCTGCACTACGCTTCTCTCTCATTCTTATGCCTTTCCGTTTATTCCTAGGGACATTTCGTTTTTCTCTGTTTTTCCGATGCTACACTTCAGCATTCTGTGACGAACAGAGTGGAAGGGAAAAGCCCCTCTAATAAGGCAGCTAGAAGTTCCAGGAGCGACACACGTTGTGCTTTCAGAGAGGACGTTACAGAAAGTCGAGAGATGTGGATTCTTTCCTGCGGAGAAAAAACCCCCTGTTTTCAGGAAATGCAGTATTCTGAAATCGCACGTTCTCGGCATAGCAATTTCGCTATTTCGCTCTCGTGGGTGGACGGCGCCACTCTCTGTTAACCGCTTCGGAGAGTTTGCAGTTGCTGGCCGAGAAATCGCGGTTCTCCCCGAATGCCGCTGTGTGCCTTCAGCAGCGGTCTCGTCTCTCTCGCATGCCGAGAAAGAGCGACTTCAGCCGGATGCTTTTCTCGGACGAGCGGCTTCTTCTGCGCACATCGCAAAGGAGCGGTTCTTGTCTTCTCCTTGTGTCCATGCATTCTGCACTACGCTTCTCTCTCATTCTTATGCCTTTCCGTTTATTCCTAGGGACATTTCGTTTTTCTCTGTTTTTCCGATGCTACACTTCAGCATTCTGTGACGAACAGAGTGGAAGGGAAAAGCCCCTCTAATAAGGCAGCTAGAAGTTCCAGGAGCGACACACGTTGTGCTTTCAGAGAGGACGTTACAGAAAGTCGAGAGATGTGGATTCTTTCCTGCGGAGAAAAAACCCCCTGTTTTCAGGCAATGCAGTATGCAGAATTCACACGTTCTTGGCATCACAGTTCCGTTATTTTGCTCACGCACGTCTAAATCGGCTCTCTCTCTGTTAACCACTTCGGAGAGTTTGCAGTTGCTGGTCGAGAAATCGCGGTTCTCCCCGAATGCCGCTGTGTGCCTTCAGCAGCGGTCTCGTTTCTCTCGCATGCCGAGAAAGAGCGACTTCAGCCGGATGCTTTTCTCGGACGAGCGGCTTCTTCTGCGCACATCGCAAAGGAGCGGTTCTTGTCTTCTCCTTGTGTCCATGCATTCTGCACTACGCTTCTCTCTCATTCTTATGCCTTTCCGTTTATTCCTAGGGACATTTCGTTTTTCTCTGTTTTTCCGATGCTACACTTCAGCATTCTGTGAAGAACAGAGTGGAAGGGAAAAGCCCCTCTAATAAGGCAGCTAGAAGTTCCAGGAGCGACACACGTTGTGCTTTCAGAGAGGACGTTACAGAAAGTCGAGAGATGTGGATTCTTTCCTGCGGAGAAAAAACCCCCTGTTTTCAGGAAATGCAGTATTCTGAAATCGCACGTTCTCGGCATAGCAATTTCGCTATTTCGCTCTCGTGGGTGGACGGCGCCACTCTCTGTTAACCGCTTCGGAGAGTTTGCAGTTGCTGGCCGAGAAATCGCGGTTCTCCCCGAATGCCGCTGTGTGCCTTCAGCAGCGGTCTCGTCTCTCTCGCATGCCGAGAAAGAGCGACTTCAGCCGGATGCTTTTCTCGGACGAGCGGCTTCTTCTGCGCACATCGCAAAGGAGCGGTTCTTGTCTTCTCCTTGTGTCCATGCATTCTGCACTACGCTTCTCTCTCATTCTTATGCCTTTCCGTTTATTCCTAGGGACATTTCGTTTTTCTCTGTTTTTCCGATGCTACACTTCAGCATTCTGTGAAGAACAGAGTGGAAGGGAAAAGCCCCTCTAATAAGGCAGCTAGAAGTTCCAGGAGCGACACACGTTGTGCTTTCAGAGAGGACGTTACAGAAAGTCGAGAGATGTGGATTCTTTCCTGCGGAGAAAAAACCCCCTGTTTTCAGGCAATGCAGTATGCAGAATTCACACGTTCTTGGCATCACAGTTCCGTTATTTCGCTCACGCACGTCTAAATCGGCTCTCGCGTTGAACCGCTTCGGAGAGTTTGCAGTTGCTGGTCGAGAAATCGCGGTTCTCCCCGAATGCCGCTGTGTGCCTTCAGCAGCGGTCTCGTCTCTCTCGCATGCCGAGAAAGAGCGACTTCAGCCGGCTGCTTTTCTCGGACGAGCGGCTTCTTCTGCGCACATCGCAAAGGAGCGGTTCTTGTCTTCTCCTTGTGTCCATGCATTCTGCACTACGCTTCTCTCTCATTCTTATGCCTTTCCGTTTATTCCTAGGGACATTTCGTTTTTCTCTGTTTTTCCGATGCTACACTTCAGCATTCTGTGACGAACAGAGTGGAAGGGAAAAGCCCCTCTAATAAGGCAGCTAGAAGTTCCAGGAGCGACACACGTTGTGCTTTCAGAGAGGACGTTACAGAAAGTCGAGAGATGTGGATTCTTTCCTGCGGAGAAAAAACCCCCTGTTTTCAGGAAATGCAGTATTCTGAAATCGCACGTTCTCGGCATAGCAATTTCGCTATTTCGCTCTCGTGGGTGGACGGCGCCACTCTCTGTTAACCGCTTCGGAGAGTTTGCAGTTGCTGGCCGAGAAATCGCGGTTCTCCCCGAATGCCGCTGTGTGCCTTCAGCAGCGGTCTCGTCTCTCTCGCATGCCGAGAAAGAGCGACTTCAGCCGGATGCTTTTCTCGGACGAGCGGCTTCTTCTGCGCACATCGCAAAGGAGCGGTTCTTGTCTTCTCCTTGTGTCCATGCATTCTGCACTACGCTTCTCTCTCATTCTTATGCCTTTCCGTTTATTCCTAGGGACATTTCGTTTTTCTCTGTTTTTCCGATGCTACACTTCAGCATTCTGTGAAGAACAGAGTGGAAGGGAAAAGCCCCTCTAATAAGGCAGCTAGAAGTTCCAGGAGCGACACACGTTGTGCTTTCAGAGAGGACGTTACAGAAAGTCGAGAGATGTGGATTCTTTCCTGCGGAGAAAAAACCCCCTGTTTTCAGGAAATGCAGTATTCTGAAATCGCACGTTCTCGGCATAGCAATTTCGCTATTTCGCTCTCGTGGGTGGACGGCGCCACTCTCTGTTAACCGCTTCGGAGAGTTTGCAGTTGCTGGCCGTTAAATCGCACTTCTCCCCGAATGCCGCTTTGTGCCTTCAGCAGCGGTCTCGTCTCTCTCGCATGCCGAGAAAGAGCGACTTCAGCCGGCTGCTTTTCTCGGACGAGCAGCTTCTTCTGCGCACATCGCAAAGGAGCGGTTCTTGTCTTCTCCTTGTGTCCATGCATTCTGCACTACGCTTCTCTCTCATTCTTATGCCTTTCCGTTTATTCCTAGGGACATTTCGTTTTTCTCTGTTTTTCCGATGCTACACTTCAGCATTCTGTGACGAACAGAGTGGAAGGGAAAAGCCCCTCTAATAAGGCAGCTAGAAGTTCCAGGAGCGACACACGTTGTGCTTTCAGAGAGGACGTTACAGAAAGTCGAGAGATGTGGATTCTTTCCTGCGGAGAAAAAACCCCCTGTTTTCAGGAAATGCAGTATTCTGAAATCGCACGTTCTCGGCATAGCAATTTCGCTATTTCGCTCTCGTGGGTGGACGGCGCCACTCTCTGTTAACCGCTTCGGAGAGTTTGCAGTTGCTGGCCGAGAAATCGCGGTTCTCCCCGAATGCCGCTGTGTGCCTTCAGCAGCGGTCTCGTCTCTCTCGCATGCCGAGAAAGAGCGACTTCAGCCGGATGCTTTTCTCGGACGAGCGGCTTCTTCTGCGCACATCGCAAAGGAGCGGTTCTTGTCTTCTCCTTGTGTCCATGCATTCTGCACTACGCTTCTCTCTCATTCTTATGCCTTTCCGTTTATTCCTAGGGACATTTCGTTTTTCTCTGTTTTTCCGATGCTACACTTCAGCATTCTGTGAAGAACAGAGTGGAAGGGAAAAGCCCCTCTAATAAGGCAGCTAGAAGTTCCAGGAGCGACACACGTTGTGCTTTCAGAGAGGACGTTACAGAAAGTCGAGAGATGTGGATTCTTTCCTGCGGAGAAAAAACCCCCTGTTTTCAGGAAATGCAGTATTCTGAAATCGCACGTTCTCGGCATAGCAATTTCGCTATTTCGCTCTCGTGGGTGGACGGCGCCACTCTCTGTTAACCGCTTCGGAGAGTTTGCAGTTGCTGGCCGAGAAATCGCGGTTCTCCCCGAATGCCGCTGTGTGCCTTCAGCAGCGGTCTCGTCTCTCTCGCATGCCGAGAAAGAGCGACTTCAGCCGGATGCTTTTCTCGGACGAGCGGCTTCTTCTGCGCACATCGCAAAGGAGCGGTTCTTGTCTTCTCCTTGTGTCCATGCATTCTGCACTACGCTTCTCTCTCATTCTTATGCCTTTCCGTTTATTCCTAGGGACATTTCGTTTTTCTCTGTTTTTCCGATGCTACACTTCAGCATTCTGTGAAGAACAGAGTGGAAGGGAAAAGCCCCTCTAATAAGGCAGCTAGAAGTTCCAGGAGCGACACACGTTGTGCTTTCAGAGAGGACGTTACAGAAAGTCGAGAGATGTGGATTCTTTCCTGCGGAGAAAAAAACCCCTGTTTTCAGGCAATGCAGTATGCAGAATTCACACGTTCTTGGCATCACAGTTCCGTTATTTCGCTCACGCACGTCTAAATCGGCTCTCGCGTTGAACCGCTTCGGAGAGTTTGCAGTTGCTGGTCGAGAAATCGCGGTTCTCCCCGAATGCCGCTGTGTGCCTTCAGCAGCGGTCTCGTCTCTCTCGCATGCCGAGAAAGAGCGACTTCAGCCGGCTGCTTTTCTCGGACGAGCGGCTTCTTCTGCGCACATCGCAAAGGAGCGGTTCTTGTCTTCTCCTTGTGTCCATGCATTCTGCACTACGCTTCTCTCTCATTCTTATGCCTTTCCGTTTATTCCTAGGGACATTTCGTTTTTCTCTGTTTTTCCGATGCTACACTTCAGCATTCTGTGACGAACAGAGTGGAAGGGAAAAGCCCCTCTAATAAGGCAGCTAGAAGTTCCAGGAGCGACACACGTTGTGCTTTCAGAGAGGACGTTACAGAAAGTCGAGAGATGTGGATTCTTTCCTGCGGAGAAAAAACCCCCTGTTTTCAGGAAATGCAGTATTCTGAAATCGCACGTTCTCGGCATAGCAATTTCGCTATTTCGCTCTCGTGGGTGGACGGCGCCACTCTCTGTTAACCGCTTCGGAGAGTTTGCAGTTGCTGGCCGAGAAATCGCGGTTCTCCCCGAATGCCGCTGTGTGCCTTCAGCAGCGGTCTCATCTCTCTCGCATGCCGAGAAAGAGCGACTTCAGCCGGATGCTTTTCTCGGACGAGCGGCTTCTTCTGCGCACATCGCAAAGGAGCGGTTCTTGTCTTCTCCTTGTGTCCATGCATTCTGCACTACGCTTCTCTCTCATTCTTATGCCTTTCCGTTTATTCCTAGGGACATTTCGTTTTTCTCTGTTTTTCCGATGCTACACTTCAGCATTCTGTGAAGAACAGAGTGGAAGGGAAAAGCCCCTCTAATAAGGCAGCTAGAAGTTCCAGGAGCGACACACGTTGTGCTTTCAGAGAGGACGTTACAGAAAGTCGAGAGATGTGGATTCTTTCCTGCGGAGAAAAAACCCCCTGTTTTCAGGCAATGCAGTATGCAGAATTCACACGTTCTTGGCATCACAGTTCCGTTATTTCGCTCACGCACGTCTAAATCGGCTCTCGCGTTGAACCGCTTCGGAGAGTTTGTAGTTGCTGGTCGAGAAATCGCGGTTCTCCCCGAATGCCGCTGTGTGCCTTCAGCAGCGGTCTCGTCTCTCTCGCATGCCGAGAAAGAGCGACTTCAGCCGGCTGCTTTTCTCGGACGAGCGGCTTCTTCTGCGCACATCGCAAAGGAGCGGTTCTTGTCTTCTCCTTGTGTCCATGCATTCTGCACTACGCTTCTCTCTCATTCTTATGCCTTTCCGTTTATTCCTAGGGACATTTCGTTTTTCTCTGTTTTTCCGATGCTACACTTCAGCATTCTGTGACGAACAGAGTGGAAGGGAAAAGCCCCTCTAATAAGGCAGCTAGAAGTTCCAGGAGCGACACACGTTGTGCTTTCAGAGAGGACGTTACAGAAAGTCGAGAGATGTGGATTCTTTCCTGCGGAGAAAAAACCCCCTGTTTTCAGGAAATGCAGTATTCTGAAATCGCACGTTCTCGGCATAGCAATTTCGCTATTTCGCTCTCGTGGGTGGACGGCGCCACTCTCTGTTAACCGCTTCGGAGAGTTTGCAGTTGCTGGCCGAGAAATCGCGGTTCTCCCCGAATGCCGCTGTGTGCCTTCAGCAGCGGTCTCGTCTCTCTCGCATGCCGAGAAAGAGCGACTTCAGCCGGATGCTTTTCTCGGACGAGCGGCTTCTTCTGCGCACATCGCAAAGGAGCGGTTCTTGTCTTCTCCTTGTGTCCATGCATTCTGCACTACGCTTCTCTCTCATTCTTATGCCTTTCCGTTTATTCCTAGGGACATTTCGTTTTTCTCTGTTTTTCCGATGCTACACTTCAGCATTCTGTGACGAACAGAGTGGAAGGGAAAAGCCCCTCTAATAAGGCAGCTAGAAGTTCCAGGAGCGACACACGTTGTGCTTTCAGAGAGGACGTTACAGAAAGTCGAGAGATGTGGATTCTTTCCTGCGGAGAAAAAACCCCCTGTTTTCAGGCAATGCAGTATGCAGAATTCACACGTTCTTGGCATCACAGTTCCGTTATTTTGCTCACGCACGTCTAAATCGGCTCTCTCTCTGTTAACCACTTCGGAGAGTTTGCAGTTGCTGGTCGAGAAATCGCGGTTCTCCCCGAATGCCGCTGTGTGCCTTCAGCAGCGGTCTCGTTTCTCTCGCATGCCGAGAAAGAGCGACTTCAGCCGGATGCTTTTCTCGGACGAGCGGCTTCTTCTGCGCACATCGCAAAGGAGCGGTTCTTGTCTTCTCCTTGTGTCCATGCATTCTGCACTACGCTTCTCTCTCATTCTTATGCCTTTCCGTTTATTCCTAGGGACATTTCGTTTTTCTCTGTTTTTCCGATGCTACACTTCAGCATTCTGTGAAGAACAGAGTGGAAGGGAAAAGCCCCTCTAATAAGGCAGCTAGAAGTTCCAGGAGCGACACACGTTGTGCTTTCAGAGAGGACGTTACAGAAAGTCGAGAGATGTGGATTCTTTCCTGCGGAGAAAAAACCCCCTGTTTTCAGGAAATGCAGTATTCTGAAATCGCACGTTCTCGGCATAGCAATTTCGCTATTTCGCTCTCGTGGGTGGACGGCGCCACTCTCTGTTAACCGCTTCGGAGAGTTTGCAGTTGCTGGCCGAGAAATCGCGGTTCTCCCCGAATGCCGCTGTGTGCCTTCAGCAGCGGTCTCGTCTCTCTCGCATGCCGAGAAAGAGCGACTTCAGCCGGATGCTTTTCTCGGACGAGCGGCTTCTTCTGCGCACATCGCAAAGGAGCGGTTCTTGTCTTCTCCTTGTGTCCATGCATTCTGCACTACGCTTCTCTCTCATTCTTATGCCTTTCCGTTTATTCCTAGGGACATTTCGTTTTTCTCTGTTTTTCCGATGCTACACTTCAGCATTCTGTGAAGAACAGAGTGGAAGGGAAAAGCCCCTCTAATAAGGCAGCTAGAAGTTCCAGGAGCGACACACGTTGTGCTTTCAGAGAGGACGTTACAGAAAGTCGAGAGATGTGGATTCTTTCCTGCGGAGAAAAAACCCCCTGTTTTCAGGCAATGCAGTATGCAGAATTCACACGTTCTTGGCATCACAGTTCCGTTATTTCGCTCACGCACGTCTAAATCGGCTCTCGCGTTGAACCGCTTCGGAGAGTTTGCAGTTGCTGGTCGAGAAATCGCGGTTCTCCCCGAATGCCGCTGTGTGCCTTCAGCAGCGGTCTCGTCTCTCTCGCATGCCGAGAAAGAGCGACTTCAGCCGGCTGCTTTTCTCGGACGAGCGGCTTCTTCTGCGCACATCGCAAAGGAGCGGTTCTTGTCTTCTCCTTGTGTCCATGCATTCTGCACTACGCTTCTCTCTCATTCTTATGCCTTTCCGTTTATTCCTAGGGACATTTCGTTTTTCTCTGTTTTTCCGATGCTACACTTCAGCATTCTGTGACGAACAGAGTGGAAGGGAAAAGCCCCTCTAATAAGGCAGCTAGAAGTTCCAGGAGCGACACACGTTGTGCTTTCAGAGAGGACGTTACAGAAAGTCGAGAGATGTGGATTCTTTCCTGCGGAGAAAAAACCCCCTGTTTTCAGGAAATGCAGTATTCTGAAATCGCACGTTCTCGGCATAGCAATTTCGCTATTTCGCTCTCGTGGGTGGACGGCGCCACTCTCTGTTAACCGCTTCGGAGAGTTTGCAGTTGCTGGCCGAGAAATCGCGGTTCTCCCCGAATGCCGCTGTGTGCCTTCAGCAGCGGTCTCGTCTCTCTCGCATGCCGAGAAAGAGCGACTTCAGCCGGATGCTTTTCTCGGACGAGCGGCTTCTTCTGCGCACATCGCAAAGGAGCGGTTCTTGTCTTCTCCTTGTGTCCATGCATTCTGCACTACGCTTCTCTCTCATTCTTATGCCTTTCCGTTTATTCCTAGGGACATTTCGTTTTTCTCTGTTTTTCCGATGCTACACTTCAGCATTCTGTGAAGAACAGAGTGGAAGGGAAAAGCCCCTCTAATAAGGCAGCTAGAAGTTCCAGGAGCGACACACGTTGTGCTTTCAGAGAGGACGTTACAGAAAGTCGAGAGATGTGGATTCTTTCCTGCGGAGAAAAAACCCCCTGTTTTCAGGAAATGCAGTATTCTGAAATCGCACGTTCTCGGCATAGCAATTTCGCTATTTCGCTCTCGTGGGTGGACGGCGCCACTCTCTGTTAACCGCTTCGGAGAGTTTGCAGTTGCTGGCCGTTAAATCGCACTTCTCCCCGAATGCCGCTTTGTGCCTTCAGCAGCGGTCTCGTCTCTCTCGCATGCCGAGAAAGAGCGACTTCAGCCGGCTGCTTTTCTCGGACGAGCAGCTTCTTCTGCGCACATCGCAAAGGAGCGGTTCTTGTCTTCTCCTTGTGTCCATGCATTCTGCACTACGCTTCTCTCTCATTCTTATGCCTTTCCGTTTATTCCTAGGGACATTTCGTTTTTCTCTGTTTTTCCGATGCTACACTTCAGCATTCTGTGAAGAACAGAGTGGAAGGGAAAAGCCCCTCTAATAAGGCAGCTAGAAGTTCCAGGAGCGACACACGTTGTGCTTTCAGAGAGGACGTTACAGAAAGTCGAGAGATGTGGATTCTTTCCTGCGGAGAAAAAACCCCCTGTTTTCAGGAAATGCAGTATTCTGAAATCGCACGTTCTCGGCATAGCAATTTCGCTATTTCGCTCTCGTGGGTGGACGGCGCCACTCTCTGTTAACCGCTTCGGAGAGTTTGCAGTTGCTGGCCGTTAAATCGCACTTCTCCCCGAATGCCGCTTTGTGCCTTCAGCAGCGGTCTCGTCTCTCTCGCATGCCGAGAAAGAGCGACTTCAGCCGGCTGCTTTTCTCGGACGAGCAGCTTCTTCTGCGCACATCGCAAAGGAGCGGTTCTTGTCTTCTCCTTGTGTCCATGCATTCTGCACTACGCTTCTCTCTCATTCTTATGCCTTTCCGTTTATTCCTAGGGACATTTCGTTTTTCTCTGTTTTTCCGATGCTACACTTCAGCATTCTGTGAAGAACAGAGTGGAAGGGAAAAGCCCCTCTAATAAGGCAGCTAGAAGTTCCAGGAGCGACACACGTTGTGCTTTCAGAGAGGACGTTACAGAAAGTCGAGAGATGTGGATTCTTTCCTGCGGAGAAAAAACCCCCTGTTTTCAGGAAATGCAGTATTCTGAAATCGCACGTTCTCGGCATAGCAATTTCGCTATTTCGCTCTCGTGGGTGGACGGCGCCACTCTCTGTTAACCGCTTCGGAGAGTTTGCAGTTGCTGGCCGAGAAATCGCGGTTCTCCCCGAATGCCGCTGTGTGCCTTCAGCAGCGGTCTCGTCTCTCTCGCATGCCGAGAAAGAGCGACTTCAGCCGGATGCTTTTCTCGGACGAGCGGCTTCTTCTGCGCACATCGCAAAGGAGCGGTTCTTGTCTTCTCCTTGTGTCCATGCATTCTGCACTACGCTTCTCTCTCATTCTTATGCCTTTCCGTTTATTCCTAGGGACATTTCGTTTTTCTCTGTTTTTCCGATGCTACACTTCAGCATTCTGTGAAGAACAGAGTGGAAGGGAAAAGCCCCTCTAATAAGGCAGCTAGAAGTTCCAGGAGCGACACACGTTGTGCTTTCAGAGAGGACGTTACAGAAAGTCGAGAGATGTGGATTCTTTCCTGCGGAGAAAAAACCCCCTGTTTTCAGGAAATGCAGTATTCTGAAATCGCACGTTCTCGGCATAGCAATTTCGCTATTTCGCTCTCGTGGGTGGACGGCGCCACTCTCTGTTAACCGCTTCGGAGAGTTTGCAGTTGCTGGCCGTTAAATCGCACTTCTCCCCGAATGCCGCTTTGTGCCTTCAGCAGCGGTCTCGTCTCTCTCGCATGCCGAGAAAGAGCGACTTCAGCCGGCTGCTTTTCTCGGACGAGCAGCTTCTTCTGCGCACATCGCAAAGGAGCGGTTCTTGTCTTCTCCTTGTGTCCATGCATTCTGCACTACGCTTCTCTCTCATTCTTATGCCTTTCCGTTTATTCCTAGGGACATTTCGTTTTTCTCTGTTTTTCCGATGCTACACTTCAGCATTCTGTGAAGAACAGAGTGGAAGGGAAAAGCCCCTCTAATAAGGCAGCTAGAAGTTCCAGGAGCGACACACGTTGTGCTTTCAGAGAGGACGTTACAGAAAGTCGAGAGATGTGGATTCTTTCCTGCGGAGAAAAAACCCCCTGTTTTCAGGAAATGCAGTATTCTGAAATCGCACGTTCTCGGCATAGCAATTTCGCTATTTCGCTCTCGTGGGTGGACGGCGCCACTCTCTGTTAACCGCTTCGGAGAGTTTGCAGTTGCTGGCCGAGAAATCGCGGTTCTCCCCGAATGCCGCTGTGTGCCTTCAGCAGCGGTCTCGTCTCTCTCGCATGCCGAGAAAGAGCGACTTCAGCCGGATGCTTTTCTCGGACGAGCGGCTTCTTCTGCGCACATCGCAAAGGAGCGGTTCTTGTCTTCTCCTTGTGTCCATGCATTCTGCACTACGCTTCTCTCTCATTCTTATGCCTTTCCGTTTATTCCTAGGGACATTTCGTTTTTCTCTGTTTTTCCGATGCTACACTTCAGCATTCTGTGAAGAACAGAGTGGAAGGGAAAAGCCCCTCTAATAAGGCAGCTAGAAGTTCCAGGAGCGACACACGTTGTGCTTTCAGAGAGGACGTTACAGAAAGTCGAGAGATGTGGATTCTTTCCTGCGGAGAAAAAACCCCCTGTTTTCAGGAAATGCAGTATTCTGAAATCGCACGTTCTTGGCATCACAGTTCCGTTATTTTGCTCACGCACGTCTAAATCGGCTCTCTCTCTGTTAACCGCTTCGGAGAGTTTGCAGTTGCTGGTCGAGAAATCGCGGTTCTCCCCGAATGCCGCTGTGTGCCTTCAGCAGCGGTCTCGTCTCTCTCGCATGCCGAGAAAGAGCGACTTCAGCCGGATGCTTTTCTCGGACGAGCGGCTTCTTCTGCGCACATCGCAAAGGAGCGGTTCTTGTCTTCTCCTTGTGTCCATGCATTCTGCACTACGCTTCTCTCTCATTCTTATGCCTTTCCGTTTATTCCTAGGGACATTTCGTTTTTCTCTGTTTTTCCGATGCTACACTTCAGCATTCTGTGACGAACAGAGTGGAAGGGAAAAGCCCCTCTAATAAGGCAGCTAGAAGTTCCAGGAGCGACACACGTTGTGCTTTCAGAGAGGACGTTACAGAAAGTCGAGAGATGTGGATTCTTTCCTGCGGAGAAAAAACCCCCTGTTTTCAGGCAATGCAGTATTCTGAAATCGCACGTTCTCGGCATAGCAATTTCGCTATTTCGCTCTCGTGGGTGGACAGGCAGTATGCAGAATTCAAACCTTGCCTGAAGAAGAAGCCGCTCGTCCGAGAAAAGCATCCGGCTGAAGTCGCTCTTTCTCGGCATGCGAGAGAGACGAGTCCGCTGCTGAAGGCACAAAGCGGCATTCGGGGAGAACCGCGATTTCTCGACCAGCAACTGCAAACTCTGCGAAGCGGTTCAACGCGAGAGCCGATTTAGACGTGCGTGAGCGAAATAACGGAACTGTGATGCCAAGAACGTGTGAATTCTGCATACTGCATTGCCTGAAAACAGGGGGTTTTTTCTCCGCAGGAAAGAATCCACATCTCTCGACTTTCTGTAACGTCCTCTCTGAAAGCACAACGTGTGTCGCTCCTGGAACTTCTAGCTGCCTTATTAGAGGGGCTTTTCCCTTCTACTCTGTTCTTCACAGAATGCTGAAGTGTAGCATCGGAAAAACAGAGAAAAACGAAATGTCCCTAGGAATAAACGGAAAGGCATAAGAATGAGAGAGAAGCGTAGTGCAGAATGCATGGACACAAGGAGAAGACAAGAACCGCTCCTTTGCGATGTGCGCAGAAGAAGCCGCTCGTCCGAGAAAAGCATCCGGCTGAAGTCGCTCTTTCTCGGCATGCGAGAGAGACGAGACCGCTGCTGAAGGCACACAGCGGCATTCGGGGAGAAGTGCGATTTAACGGCCAGCAACTGCAAACTCTCCGAAGCGGTTAACAGAGAGTGGCGCTGTCAACCCACGAGAGCGAAATAGCGAAATTGCTATGCGAGAACGTGCGATTTCAGAATACTGCATTTCCTGAAAACAGGGGTTTTTTTCTCCGCAGGAAAGAATCCACATCTCTCGACTTTCTGTAACGTCCTCTCTGAAAGCACAACGTGTGTCTCTCCTGGAACTTCTAGCTGCCTTATTAGAGGGGCTTTTCCCTTCCACTCTATTCGCCACAGAATGCTGAACTGTAGCAGCGGAAAAACAGAGAAAAACGAAATGTCCCTAGGAATCAAGGGTTAAGAATGAGAGAGAAGCGTAGTGCAGAATGCATGGACACAAGGAGAAGTCAGAACCACTCCTTTGGGATGTGCGCAGAAGAAGCCGCTCGTCCGAGAAAAGCATCCGGCTGAAGTCGCCCTTTCTCGGCATCCGACAAGACCGCTGTTGAAGTCTGAAAGTGGTATTCGGGGAGAAAAGCGATTTAACGGGCAGCAACTGCAAACTCTCCGTAGAGATAATGTCATTGGATTGGAGAAATGTGGTATTTCGGGGAGATAATGTCCTAATTTGGGGAGAAGATGCCGTTCTGTGAGGGGGAAGCATGCATTTCTGAGAGAAAATCTCCTATTTAGGGTGAAAGTGTCATCTTGCTAACGAACTTCATGGAGAAATTATGAGGTATTTTTATGAAACCTGGTATTCCCTTGAAAGAGTATATCTGTGATCAAATGCCATATTTCTGGGAGGGAACATCTGATGAGGGGGGGAGAAGGTGATGTATGTGTGAGAAAGCTGGTGTTTCTGGGAGAAAATGTCAGGTATTGGTGAGGAAACAGATGCTAGAGAGGGAAAAGGGAGAGAAGTGGTTTCTCCCCTTTGGGAGAGAAGTGGTATTTCTGGGAGAAAATGCCCCAAATCGGGGAGTAAGTGTCATCCTGAGGCGTGTCATGGAGTAGATTTGGGAGGAAATGGAGGTGTTTCACAGAGTAGCGGCACTTCTGGGAGAAAATGTCCTCAGTGGGAAAGACAATGTCCTCTTGAGGGAAGAAAACAGGTCTTTCTTACAGCAAATGTCATCCAATTGGGAGAAAATCTCCTCTCTTGGGGAGAAAAGTGGTCTTTCTGAGAGAAGGTGTCCTCTTCTTGGCTGCAAGTGTCCCATTTGGCATTGTCATGGAGGCTTTTTGGGGAGAAAGCGTGTGGCAGTTGTAAGAGAAGGGGTATTTCTGGGAGCAAATCTCCTCTTTTTGGAAGAGAAGGTGAAATTTCCAAGGGAAAAGTGGCATTTCTGGGAGGAAATGACATAGCTGGGGGAGAAAAGTGGGAACCGGTGGGAAAGAAGATCTTGTACTGGAGAGCAACGGTGGTCTTTTTGGTGTGCCAAGTGGTCTCTTGGGGAGACAACGTGGTAAATAGGGGAGACAATGTCCTCTGGAGGAGTGTCAAGTAGTATTTGGGAGAGCAAACGTCAGGTATTTCTCGGAAACCGGCTGTTTCTGGGAGATAGTAGCAGACTTGGTTGGAAAATGACAGGTGTTTGTGAGAAAGCTGGTATTTTGGGAAAAAAAGGCCGTTTTTTAAAGAATAAGCTGGCATTTCTGGGAGAATATGTCCCATCTTTGGGAGAAAACGGGTGTATGTGGGAGAAAATGTCGTGTATTTGGGAGAAAGCTGGTGTATGTGGGAGAAAAGGCCATTGTGATGGGAGTCAGTGTGATCTTGAGGAGTGGAAAGCAGTATTCTTGAGATGAAACGTGAGGTATTTCTAAGAGTCCTGGTATTTCTGGGAGAAAATGTCTTGTTTTGGAGAGCCAAAGTCCCATTTTGGGGGCAGAAGCTGGTATTTCTGTGACACTGCCATCTTGATGGGGGTAAGTGTGATCTTGAGGAGTGTAAAGCAGCATTTTGGTTAGAAAATGGGAGCTCTTCCTAAGAGCAGTGCTATTTCTGGGAGAAAAGGAGCTCTACTGGGCATAAAAATGGTGTATCTGTGATAAAATGCCACATTTCTGAAAGAAACTGTCCTCTTGCGGAGTGTAATGCTGTATGTTCCGGAGGAAATGGGAAATATTCAGCAGAGTCCTGGTATTTCTGGGAGAAGAGGTCTGATGTGGGGGGGGGAAGGTGATGTATCTGTGAGAAAGCTGGTGTTTCTGGGAGAAAATGCCAGGTATTGGTGAGGAAACAGATGCTAGAGAGGGAAAAGGCTGGTATTTTGGGGAAAAAAGGCCGTTTTTTAAAGAATAAGCTGGCATTTCTGGGAGAATATGTCCCATCTTTGGGAGAAAACGGGTGTATGTGGGAGAAAATGTCGTGTATTTGGGAGAAAGCTGGTGTATGTGGGAGAAAAGGCCATTGTGATGGGAGTCAGTGTGATCTTGAGGAGTGGAAAGCAGTATTCTTGAGATGAAACGTGAGGTATTTCTAAGAGTCCTGGTATTTCTGGGAGAAAATGTCTTGTTTTGGAGAGCCAAAGTCCCATTTTGGGGGCAGAAGCTGGTATTTCTGTGACACTGCCATCTTGATGGGGGTAAGTGTGATCTTGAGGAGTGTAAAGCAGCATTTTGGTTAGAAAATGGGAGCTCTTCCTAAGAGCAGTGCTATTTCTGGGAGAAAAGGAGCTCTACTGGGCATAAAAATGGTGTATCTGTGATAAAATGCCACATTTCTGAAAGAAACTGTCCTCTTGCGGAGTGTAATGCTGTATGTTCCGGAGGAAATGGGAAATATTCAGCAGAGTCCTGGTATTTCTGGGAGAAGAGGTCTGATGTGGGGGGGGGAAGGTGATGTATCTGTGAGAAAGCTGGTGTTTCTGGGAGAAAATGCCAGGTATTGGTGAGGAAACAGATGCTAGAGAGGGAAAAGGCCATCCCTTTGGGAGAGAAGTGGTATTTCTGGGAGAAAATGCCCCAAATCGGGGAGTAAGTGTCATCCTGAGGCGTGTCATGGAGTAGATTTGGGAGGAAATGGAGGTGTTTCACAGAGTAGCGGCACTTCTGGGAGAAAATGTCCTCAGTGGGAAAGACAATGTCCTCTTGAGGGAAGAAAACAGGTCTTTCTTACAGCAAATGTCATCCAATTGGGAGAAAATCTCCTCTCTTGGGGAGAAAAGTGGTCTTTCTGAGAGAAGGTGTCCTCTTCTTGGCTGCAAGTGTCCCATTTGGCATTGTCATGGAGGCTTTTTGGGGAGAAAGCGTGTGGCAGTTGTAAGAGAAGGGGTATTTCTGGGAGCAAATCTCCTCTTTTTGGAAGAGAAGGTGAAATTTCCAAGGGAAAAGTGGCATTTCTGGGAGGAAATGACATAGCTGGGGGAGAAAAGTGGGAACCGGTGGGAAAGAAGATCTTGTACTGGAGAGCAACGGTGGTCTTTTTGGTGTGCCAAGTGGTCTCTTGGGGAGACAACGTGGTAAATAGGGGAGACAATGTCCTCTGGAGGAGTGTCAAGTAGTATTTGGGAGAGCAAACGTCAGGTATTTCTCGGAAACCGGCTGTTTCTGGGAGATAGTAGCAGACTTGGTTGGAAAATGACAGGTGTTTGTGAGAAAGCTGGTATTTTGGGAAAAAAAGGCCGTTTTTTAAAGAATAAGCTGGCATTTCTGGGAGAATATGTCCCATCTTTGGGAGAAAACGGGTGTATGTGGGAGAAAATGTCGTGTATTTGGGAGAAAGCTGGTGTATGTGGGAGAAAAGGCCATTGTGATGGGAGTCAGTGTGATCTTGAGGAGTGGAAAGCAGTATTCTTGAGATGAAACGTGAGGTATTTCTAAGAGTCCTGGTATTTCTGGGAGAAAATGTCTTGTTTTGGAGAGCCAAAGTCCCATTTTGGGGGCAGAAGCTGGTATTTCTCTGACACTGCCATCTTGATGGGGGTAAGTGTGATCTTGAGGAGTGTAAAGCAGCATTTTGGTTAGAAAATGGGAGCTCTTCCTAAGAGCAGTGCTATTTCTGGGAGAAAAGGAGCTCTACTGGGCATAAAAATGGTGTATCTGTGATAAAATGCCACATTTCTGAAAGAAACTGTCCTCTTGCGGAGTGTAATGCTGTATGTTCCGGAGGAAATGGGAAATATTCAGCAGAGTCCTGGTATTTCTGGGAGAAGAGGTCTGATGTGGGGGGGGGAAGGTGATGTATCTGTGAGAAAGCTGGTGTTTCTGGGAGAAAATGCCAGGTATTGGTGAGGAAACAGATGCTAGAGAGGGAAAAGGCCATCCCTTTGGGAGAGAAGTGGTATTTCTGGGAGAAAATGCCCCAAATCGGGGAGTAAGTGTCATCCTGAGGCGTGTCATGGAGTAGATTTGGGAGGAAATGGAGGTGTTTCACAGAGTAGCGGCACTTCTGGGAGAAAATGTCCTCAGTGGGAAAGACAATGTCCTCTTGAGGGAAGAAAACAGGTCTTTCTTACAGCAAATGTCATCCAATTGGGAGAAAATCTCCTCTCTTGGGGAGAAAAGTGGTCTTTCTGAGAGAAGGTGTCCTCTTCTTGGCTGCAAGTGTCCCATTTGGCATTGTCATGGAGGCTTTTTGGGGAGAAAGCGTGTGGCAGTTGTAAGAGAAGGGGTATTTCTGGGAGCAAATCTCCTCTTTTTGGAAGAGAAGGTGAAATTTCCAAGGGAAAAGTGGCATTTCTGGGAGGAAATGACATAGCTGGGGGAGAAAAGTGGGAACCGGTGGGAAAGAAGATCTTGTACTGGAGAGCAACGGTGGTCTTTTTGGTGTGCCAAGTGGTCTCTTGGGGAGACAACGTGGTAAATAGGGGAGACAATGTCCTCTGGAGGAGTGTCAAGTAGTATTTGGGAGAGCAAACGTCAGGTATTTCTCGGAAACCGGCTGTTTCTGGGAGATAGTAGCAGACTTGGTTGGAAAATGACAGGTGTTTGTGAGAAAGCTGGTATTTTGGGGAAAAAAGGCCGTTTTTTAAAGAATAAGCTGGCATTTCTGGGAGAATATGTCCCATCTTTGGGAGAAAACGGGTGTATGTGGGAGAAAATGTCGTGTATTTGGGAGAAAGCTGGTGAATGTGGGAGAAAAGGCCATTGTGATGGGAGTCAGTGTGATCTTGAGGAGTGGAAAGCAGTATTCTTGAGATGAAACGTGAGGTATTTCTAAGAGTCCTGGTATTTCTGGGAGAAAATGTCTTGTTTTGGAGAGCCAAAGTCCCATTTTGGGGGCAGAAGCTGGTATTTCTGTGACACTGCCATCTTGATGGGGGTAAGTGTGATCTTGAGGAGTGTAAAGCAGCATTTTGGTTAGAAAATGGGAGCTCTTCCTAAGAGCAGTGCTATTTCTGGGAGAAAAGGAGCTCTACTGGGCATAAAAATGGTGTATCTGTGATAAAATGCCACATTTCTGAAAGAAACTGTCCTCTTGCGGAGTGTAATGCTGTATGTTCCGGAGGAAATGGGAAATATTCAGCAGAGTCCTGGTATTTCTGGGAGAAGAGGTCTGATGTGGGGGGGGGAAGGTGATGTATCTGTGAGAAAGCTGGTGTTTCTGGGAGAAAATGCCAGGTATTGGTGAGGAAACAGATGCTAGAGAGGGAAAAGGCTGGTATTTTGGGGAAAAAAGGCCGTTTGTTAAAGAATAAGCTGGCATTTCTGGGAGAATATGTCCCATCTTTGGGAGAAAACGGGTGTATGTGGGAGAAAATGTCGTGTATTTGGGAGAAAGCTGGTGTATGTGGGAGAAAAGGCCATTGTGATGGGAGTCAGTGTGATCTTGAGGAGTGGAAAGCAGTATTCTTGAGATGAAACGTGAGGTATTTCTAAGAGTCCTGGTATTTCTGGGAGAAAATGTCTTGTTTTGGAGAGCCAAAGTCCCATTTTGGGGGCAGAAGCTGGTATTTCTGTGACACTGCCATCTTGATGGGGGTAAGTGTGATCTTGAGGAGTGTAAAGCAGCATTTTGGTTAGAAAATGGGAGCTCTTCCTAAGAGCAGTGCTATTTCTGGGAGAAAAGGAGCTCTACTGGGCATAAAAATGGTGTATCTGTGATAAAATGCCACATTTCTGAAAGAAACTGTCCTCTTGCGGAGTGTAATGCTGTATGTTCCGGAGGAAATGGGAAATATTCAGCAGAGTCCTGGTATTTCTGGGAGAAGAGGTCTGATGTGGGGGGGGGAAGGTGATGTATCTGTGAGAAAGCTGGTGTTTCTGGGAGAAAATGCCAGGTATTGGTGAGGAAACAGATGCTAGAGAGGGAAAAGGCTGGTATTTTGGGGAAAAAAGGCCGTTTGTTAAAGAATAAGCTGGCATTTCTGGGAGAATATGTCCCATCTTTGGGAGAAAACGGGTGTATGTGGGAGAAAATGTCGTGTATTTGGGAGAAAGCTGGTGTATGTGGGAGAAAAGGCCATTGTGATGGGAGTCAGTGTGATCTTGAGGAGTGGAAAGCAGTATTCTTGAGATGAAACGTGAGGTATTTCTAAGAGTCCTGGTATTTCTGGGAGAAAATGTCTTGTTTTGGAGAGCCAAAGTCCCATTTTGGGGGCAGAAGCTGGTATTTCTGTGACACTGCCATCTTGATGGGGGTAAGTGTGATCTTGAGGAGTGTAAAGCAGCATTTTGGTTAGAAAATGGGAGCTCTTCCTAAGAGCAGTGCTATTTCTGGGAGAAAAGGAGCTCTACTGGGCATAAAAATGGTGTATCTGTGATAAAATGCCACATTTCTGAAAGAAACTGTCCTCTTGCGGAGTGTAATGCTGTATGTTCCGGAGGAAATGGGAAATATTCAGCAGAGTCCTGGTATTTCTGGGAGAAGAGGTCTGATGTGGGGGGGGGAAGGTGATGTATCTGTGAGAAAGCTGGTGTTTCTGGGAGAAAATGCCAGGTATTGGTGAGGAAACAGATGCTAGAGAGGGAAAAGGCTGGTATTTTGGGGAAAAAAGGCCGTTTGTTAAAGAATAAGCTGGCATTTCTGGGAGAATATGTCCCATCTTTGGGAGAAAACGGGTGTATGTGGGAGAAAATGTCGTGTATTTGGGAGAAAGCTGGTGTATGTGGGAGAAAAGGCCATTGTGATGGGAGTCAGTGTGATCTTGAGGAGTGGAAAGCAGTATTCTTGAGATGAAACGTGAGGTATTTCTAAGAGTCCTGGTATTTCTGGGAGAAAATGTCTTGTTTTGGAGAGCCAAAGTCCCATTTTGGGGGCAGAAGCTGGTATTTCTGTGACACTGCCATCTTGATGGGGGTAAGTGTGATCTTGAGGAGTGTAAAGCAGCATTTTGGTTAGAAAATGGGAGCTCTTCCTAAGAGCAGTGCTATTTCTGGGAGAAAAGGAGCTCTACTGGGCATAAAAATGGTGTATCTGTGATAAAATGCCACATTTCTGAAAGAAACTGTCCTCTTGCGGAGTGTAATGCTGTATGTTCCGGAGGAAATGGGAAATATTCAGCAGAGTCCTGGTATTTCTGGGAGAAGAGGTCTGATGTGGGGGGGGGAAGGTGATGTATCTGTGAGAAAGCTGGTGTTTCTGGGAGAAAATGCCAGGTATTGGTGAGGAAACAGATGCTAGAGAGGGAAAAGGCTGGTATTTTGGGGAAAAAAGGCCGTTTGTTAAAGAATAAGCTGGCATTTCTGGGAGAATATGTCCCATCTTTGGGAGAAAACGGGTGTATGTGGGAGAAAATGTCGTGTATTTGGGAGAAAGCTGGTGTATGTGGGAGAAAAGGCCATTGTGATGGGAGTCAGTGTGATCTTGAGGAGTGGAAAGCAGTATTCTTTAGATGAAATGTGAGGTATTTCTAAGAGTCCTGGTATTTCTGGGAGAAAATGTCTTGTTTTGGAGAGCCAAAGTCCCATTTTGGGGGCAGAAGCTGGTATTTCTCTGACACTGCCATCTTGATGGGGGTAAGTGTGATCTTGAGGAGTGTAAAGCAGCATTTTGGTTAGAAAATGGGAGCTCTTCCTAAGAGCAGTGCTATTTCTGGGAGAAAAGGAGCTCTACTGGGCATAAAAATGGTGTATCTGTGATAAAATGCCACATTTCTGAAAGAAACTGTCCTCTTGCGGAGTGTAATGCTGTATGTTCCGGAGGAAATGGGAAATATTCAGCAGAGTCCTGGTATTTCTGGGAGAAGAGGTCTGATGTGGGGGGGGGAAGGTGATGTATCTGTGAGAAAGCTGGTGTTTCTGGGAGAAAATGCCAGGTATTGGTGAGGAAACAGATGCTAGAGAGGGAAAAGGCTGGTATTTTGGGGAAAAAAGGCCGTTTGTTAAAGAATAAGCTGGCATTTCTGGGAGAATATGTCCCATCTTTGGGAGAAAACGGGTGTATGTGGGAGAAAATGTCGTGTATTTGGGAGAAAGCTGGTGTATGTGGGAGAAAAGGCCATTGTGATGGGAGTCAGTGTGATCTTGAGGAGTGGAAAGCAGTATTCTTGAGATGAAACGTGAGGTATTTCTAAGAGTCCTGGTATTTCTGGGAGAAAATGTCTTGTTTTGGAGAGCCAAAGTCCCATTTTGGGGGCAGAAGCTGGTATTTCTGTGACACTGCCATCTTGATGGGGGTAAGTGTGATCTTGAGGAGTGTAAAGCAGCATTTTGGTTAGAAAATGGGAGCTCTTCCTAAGAGCAGTGCTATTTCTGGGAGAAAAGGAGCTCTACTGGGCATAAAAATGGTGTATCTGTGATAAAATGCCACATTTCTGAAAGAAACTGTCCTCTTGCGGAGTGTAATGCTGTATGTTCCGGAGGAAATGGGAAATATTCAGCAGAGTCCTGGTATTTCTGGGAGAAGAGGTCTGATGTGGGGGGGGGAAGGTGATGTATCTGTGAGAAAGCTGGTGTTTCTGGGAGAAAATGCCAGGTATTGGTGAGGAAACAGATGCTAGAGAGGGAAAAGGCTGGTATTTTGGGGAAAAAAGGCCGTTTGTTAAAGAATAAGCTGGCATTTCTGGGAGAATATGTCCCATCTTTGGGAGAAAACGGGTGTATGTGGGAGAAAATGTCGTGTATTTGGGAGAAAGCTGGTGTATGTGGGAGAAAAGGCCATTGTGATGGGAGTCAGTGTGATCTTGAGGAGTGGAAAGCAGTATTCTTGAGATGAAACGTGAGGTATTTCTAAGAGTCCTGGTATTTCTGGGAGAAAATGTCTTGTTTTGGAGAGCCAAAGTCCCATTTTGGGGGCAGAAGCTGGTATTTCTGTGACACTGCCATCTTGATGGGGGTAAGTGTGATCTTGAGGAGTGTAAAGCAGCATTTTGGTTAGAAAATGGGAGCTCTTCCTAAGAGCAGTGCTATTTCTGGGAGAAAAGGAGCTCTACTGGGCATAAAAATGGTGTATCTGTGATAAAATGCCACATTTCTGAAAGAAACTGTCCTCTTGCGGAGTGTAATGCTGTATGTTCCGGAGGAAATGGGAAATATTCAGCAGAGTCCTGGTATTTCTGGGAGAAGAGGTCTGATGTGGGGGGGGGAAGGTGATGTATCTGTGAGAAAGCTGGTGTTTCTGGGAGAAAATGCCAGGTATTGGTGAGGAAACAGATGCTAGAGAGGGAAAAGGCTGGTATTTTGTGGAAAAAAGGCCGTTTGTTAAAGAATAAGCTGGCATTTCTGGGAGAATATGTCCCATCTTTGGGAGAAAACGGGTGTATGTGGGAGAAAATGTTGTGTATTTGGGAGAAAGCTGGTGTATGTGGGAGAAAAGGCCATTGTGATGGGAGTCAGTGTGATCTTGAGGAGTGGAAAGCAGTATTCTTGAGATGAAACGTGAGGTATTTCTAAGAGTCCTGGTATTTCTGGGAGAAAATGTCTTGTTTTGGAGAGCCAAAGTCCCATTTTGGGGGCAGAAGCTGGTATTTCTGTGACACTGCCATCTTGATGGGGGTAAGTGTGATCTTGAGGAGTGTAAAGCAGCATTTTGGTTAGAAAATGGGAGCTCTTCCTAAGAGCAGTGCTATTTCTGGGAGAAAAGGAGCTCTACTGGGCATAAAAATGGTGTATCTGTGATAAAATGCCACATTTCTGAAAGAAACTGTCCTCTTGCGGAGTGTAATGCTGTATGTTCCGGAGGAAATGGGAAATATTCAGCAGAGTCCTGGTATTTCTGGGAGAAGAGGTCTGATGTGGGGGGGGGAAGGTGATGTATCTGTGAGAAAGCTGGTGTTTCTGGGAGAAAATGCCAGGTATTGGTGAGGAAACAGATGCTAGAGAGGGAAAAGGCTGGTATTTTGGGGAAAAAAGGCCGTTTTTTAAAGAATAAGCTGGCATTTCTGGGAGAATATGTCCCATCTTTGGGAGAAAACGGGTGTATGTGGGAGAAAATGTCGTGTATTTGGGAGAAAGCTGGTGTATGTGGGAGAAAAGGCCATTGTGATGGGAGTCAGTGTGATCTTGAGGAGTGGAAAGCAGTATTCTTTAGATGAAATGTGAGGTATTTCTAAGAGTCCTGGTATTTCTGGGAGAAAATGTCTTGTTTTGGAGAGCCAAAGTCCCATTTTGGGGGCAGAAGCTGGTATTTCTGTGACACTGCCATCTTGATGGGGGTAAGTGTGATCTTGAGGAGTGTAAAGCAGCATTTTGGTTAGAAAATGGGAGCTCTTCCTAAGAGCAGTGCTATTTCTGGGAGAAAAGGAGCTCTACTGGGCATAAAAATGGTGTATCTGTGATAAAATGCCACATTTCTGAAAGAAACTGTCCTCTTGCGGAGTGTAATGCTGTATGTTCCGGAGGAAATGGGAAATATTCAGCAGAGTCCTGGTATTTCTGGGAGAAGAGGTCTGATGTGGGGGGGGGAAGGTGATGTATCTGTGAGAAAGCTGGTGTTTCTGGGAGAAAATGCCAGGTATTGGTGAGGAAACAGATGCTAGAGAGGGAAAAGGCTGGTATTTTGGGGAAAAAAGGCCGTTTGTTAAAGAATAAGCTGGCATTTCTGGGAGAATATGTCCCATCTTTGGGAGAAAACGGGTGTATGTGGGAGAAAATGTCGTGTATTTGGGAGAAAGCTGGTGTATGTGGGAGAAAAGGCCATTGTGATGGGAGTCAGTGTGATCTTGAGGAGTGGAAAGCAGTATTCTTGAGATGAAACGTGAGGTATTTCTAAGAGTCCTGGTATTTCTGGGAGAAAATGTCTTGTTTTGGAGAGCCAAAGTCCCATTTTGGGGGCAGAAGCTGGTATTTCTGTGACACTGCCATCTTGATGGGGGTAAGTGTGATCTTGAGGAGTGTAAAGCAGCATTTTGGTTAGAAAATGGGAGCTCTTCCTAAGAGCAGTGCTATTTCTGGGAGAAAAGGAGCTCTACTGGGCATAAAAATGGTGTATCTGTGATAAAATGCCACATTTCTGAAAGAAACTGTCCTCTTGCGGAGTGTAATGCTGTATGTTCCGGAGGAAATGGGAAATATTCAGCAGAGTCCTGGTATTTCTGGGAGAAGAGGTCTGATGTGGGGGGGGGAAGGTGATGTATCTGTGAGAAAGCTGGTGTTTCTGGGAGAAAATGCCAGGTATTGGTGAGGAAACAGATGCTAGAGAGGGAAAAGGCTGGTATTTTGGGGAAAAAAGGCCGTTTGTTAAAGAATAAGCTGGCATTTCTGGGAGAATATGTCCCATCTTTGGGAGAAAACGGGTGTATGTGGGAGAAAATGTCGTGTATTTGGGAGAAAGCTGGTGTATGTGGGAGAAAAGGCCATTGTGATGGGAGTCAGTGTGATCTTGAGGAGTGGAAAGCAGTATTCTTGAGATGAAACGTGAGGTATTTCTAAGAGTCCTGGTATTTCTGGGAGAAAATGTCTTGTTTTGGAGAGCCAAAGTCCCATTTTGGGGGCAGAAGCTGGTATTTCTGTGACACTGCCATCTTGATGGGGGTAAGTGTGATCTTGAGGAGTGTAAAGCAGCATTTTGGTTAGAAAATGGGAGCTCTTCCTAAGAGCAGTGCTATTTCTGGGAGAAAAGGAGCTCTACTGGGCATAAAAATGGTGTATCTGTGATAAAATGCCACATTTCTGAAAGAAACTGTCCTCTTGCGGAGTGTAATGCTGTATGTTCCGGAGGAAATGGGAAATATTCAGCAGAGTCCTGGTATTTCTGGGAGAAGAGGTCTGATGTGGGGGGGGGAAGGTGATGTATCTGTGAGAAAGCTGGTGTTTCTGGGAGAAAATGCCAGGTATTGGTGAGGAAACAGATGCTAGAGAGGGAAAAGGCTGGTATTTTGTGGAAAAAAGGCCGTTTGTTAAAGAATAAGCTGGCATTTCTGGGAGAATATGTCCCATCTTTGGGAGAAAACGGGTGTATGTGGGAGAAAATGTCGTGTATTTGGGAGAAAGCTGGTGTATGTGGGAGAAAAGGCCATTGTGATGGGAGTCAGTGTGATCTTGAGGAGTGGAAAGCAGTATTCTTGAGATGAAACGTGAGGTATTTCTAAGAGTCCTGGTATTTCTGGGAGAAAATGTCTTGTTTTGGAGAGCCAAAGTCCCATTTTGGGGGCAGAAGCTGGTATTTCTGTGACACTGCCATCTTGATGGGGGTAAGTGTGATCTTGAGGAGTGTAAAGCAGCATTTTGGTTAGAAAATGGGAGCTCTTCCTAAGAGCAGTGCTATTTCTGGGAGAAAAGGAGCTCTACTGGGCATAAAAATGGTGTATCTGTGATAAAATGCCACATTTCTGAAAGAAACTGTCCTCTTGCGGAGTGTAATGCTGTATGTTCCGGAGGAAATGGGAAATATTCAGCAGAGTCCTGGTATTTCTGGGAGAAGAGGTCTGATGTGGGGGGGGGAAGGTGATGTATCTGTGAGAAAGCTGGTGTTTCTGGGAGAAAATGCCAGGTATTGGTGAGGAAACAGATGCTAGAGAGGGAAAAGGCTGGTATTTTGGGGAAAAAAGGCCGTTTTTGAAAGAATAAGCTGGCATTTCTGGGAGAATATGTCCCATCTTTGGGAGAAAACGGGTGTATGTGGGAGAAAATGTCGTGTATTTGGGAGAAAGCTGGTGTATGTGGGAGAAAAGGCCATTGTGATGGGAGTCAGTGTGATCTTGAGGAGTGGAAAGCAGTATTCTTTAGATGAAATGTGAGGTATTTCTAAGAGTCCTGGTATTTCTGGGAGAAAATGTCTTGTTTTGGAGAGCCAAAGTCCCATTTTGGGGGCAGAAGCTGGTATTTCTCTGACACTGCCATCTTGATGGGGGTAAGTGTGATCTTGAGGAGTGTAAAGCAGCATTTTGGTTAGAAAATGGGAGCTCTTCCTAAGAGCAGTGCTATTTCTGGGAGAAAAGGAGCTCTACTGGGCATAAAAATGGTGTATCTGTGATAAAATGCCACATTTCTGAAAGAAACTGTCCTCTTGCGGAGTGTAATGCTGTATGTTCCGGAGGAAATGGGAAATATTCAGCAGAGTCCTGGTATTTCTGGGAGAAGAGGTCTGATGTGGGGGGGGGAAGGTGATGTATCTGTGAGAAAGCTGGTGTTTCTGGGAGAAAATGCCAGGTATTGGTGAGGAAACAGATGCTAGAGAGGGAAAAGGCTGGTATTTTGGGGAAAAAAGGCCGTTTGTTAAAGAATAAGCTGGCATTTCTGGGAGAATATGTCCCATCTTTGGGAGAAAACGGGTGTATGTGGGAGAAAATGTCGTGTATTTGGGAGAAAGCTGGTGTATGTGGGAGAAAAGGCCATTGTGATGGGAGTCAGTGTGATCTTGAGGAGTGGAAAGCAGTATTCTTGAGATGAAACGTGAGGTATTTCTAAGAGTCCTGGTATTTCTGGGAGAAAATGTCTTGTTTTGGAGAGCCAAAGTCCCATTTTGGGGGCAGAAGCTGGTATTTCTGTGACACTGCCATCTTGATGGGGGTAAGTGTGATCTTGAGGAGTGTAAAGCAGCATTTTGGTTAGAAAATGGGAGCTCTTCCTAAGAGCAGTGCTATTTCTGGGAGAAAAGGAGCTCTACTGGGCATAAAAATGGTGTATCTGTGATAAAATGCCACATTTCTGAAAGAAACTGTCCTCTTGCGGAGTGTAATGCTGTATGTTCCGGAGGAAATGGGAAATATTCAGCAGAGTCCTGGTATTTCTGGGAGAAGAGGTCTGATGTGGGGGGGGGAAGGTGATGTATCTGTGAGAAAGCTGGTGTTTCTGGGAGAAAATGCCAGGTATTGGTGAGGAAACAGATGCTAGAGAGGGAAAAGGCTGGTATTTTGGGGAAAAAAGGCCGTTTGTTAAAGAATAAGCTGGCATTTCTGGGAGAATATGTCCCATCTTTGGGAGAAAACGGGTGTATGTGGGAGAAAATGTCGTGTATTTGGGAGAAAGCTGGTGTATGTGGGAGAAAAGGCCATTGTGATGGGAGTCAGTGTGATCTTGAGGAGTGGAAAGCAGTATTCTTGAGATGAAACGTGAGGTATTTCTAAGAGTCCTGGTATTTCTGGGAGAAAATGTCTTGTTTTGGAGAGCCAAAGTCCCATTTTGGGGGCAGAAGCTGGTATTTCTGTGACACTGCCATCTTGATGGGGGTAAGTGTGATCTTGAGGAGTGTAAAGCAGCATTTTGGTTAGAAAATGGGAGCTCTTCCTAAGAGCAGTGCTATTTCTGGGAGAAAAGGAGCTCTACTGGGCATAAAAATGGTGTATCTGTGATAAAATGCCACATTTCTGAAAGAAACTGTCCTCTTGCGGAGTGTAATGCTGTATGTTCCGGAGGAAATGGGAAATATTCAGCAGAGTCCTGGTATTTCTGGGAGAAGAGGTCTGATGTGGGGGGGGGAAGGTGATGTATCTGTGAGAAAGCTGGTGTTTCTGGGAGAAAATGCCAGGTATTGGTGAGGAAACAGATGCTAGAGAGGGAAAAGGCTGGTATTTTGGGGAAAAAAGGCCGTTTGTTAAAGAATAAGCTGGCATTTCTGGGAGAATATGTCCCATCTTTGGGAGAAAACGTGTGTATGTGGGAGAAAATGTCGTGTATTTGGGAGAAAGCTGGTGTATGTGGGAGAAAAGGCCATTGTGATGGGAGTCAGTGTGATCTTGAGGAGTGGAAAGCAGTATTCTTGAGATGAAACGTGAGGTATTTCTAAGAGTCCTGGTATTTCTGGGAGAAAATGTCTTGTTTTGGAGAGCCAAAGTCCCATTTTGGGGGCAGAAGCTGGTATTTCTGTGACACTGCCATCTTGATGGGGGTAAGTGTGATCTTGAGGAGTGTAAAGCAGCATTTTGGTTAGAAAATGGGAGCTCTTCCTAAGAGCAGTGCTATTTCTGGGAGAAAAGGAGCTCTACTGGGCATAAAAATGGTGTATCTGTGATAAAATGCCACATTTCTGAAAGAAACTGTCCTCTTGCGGAGTGTAATGCTGTATGTTCCGGAGGAAATGGGAAATATTCAGCAGAGTCCTGGTATTTCTGGGAGAAGAGGTCTGATGTGGGGGGGGGAAGGTGATGTATCTGTGAGAAAGCTGGTGTTTCTGGGAGAAAATGCCAGGTATTGGTGAGGAAACAGATGCTAGAGAGGGAAAAGGCTGGTATTTTGGGGAAAAAAGGCCGTTTGTTAAAGAATAAGCTGGCATTTCTGGGAGAATATGTCCCATCTTTGGGAGAAAACGGGTGTATGTGGGAGAAAATGTCGTGTATTTGGGAGAAAGCTGGTGTATGTGGGAGAAAAGGCCATTGTGATGGGAGTCAGTGTGATCTTGAGGAGTGGAAAGCAGTATTCTTGAGATGAAACGTGAGGTATTTCTAAGAGTCCTGGTATTTCTGGGAGAAAATGTCTTGTTTTGGAGAGCCAAAGTCCCATTTTGGGGGCAGAAGCTGGTATTTCTGTGACACTGCCATCTTGATGGGGGTAAGTGTGATCTTGAGGAGTGTAAAGCAGCATTTTGGTTAGAAAATGGGAGCTCTTCCTAAGAGCAGTGCTATTTCTGGGAGAAAAGGAGCTCTACTGGGCATAAAAATGGTGTATCTGTGATAAAATGCCACATTTCTGAAAGAAACTGTCCTCTTGCGGAGTGTAATGCTGTATGTTCCGGAGGAAATGGGAAATATTCAGCAGAGTCCTGGTATTTCTGGGAGAAGAGGTCTGATGTGGGGGGGGGAAGGTGATGTATCTGTGAGAAAGCTGGTGTTTCTGGGAGAAAATGCCAGGTATTGGTGAGGAAACAGATGCTAGAGAGGGAAAAGGCTGGTATTTTGGGGAAAAAAGGCCGTTTGTTAAAGAATAAGCTGGCATTTCTGGGAGAATATGTCCCATCTTTGGGAGAAAACGGGTGTATGTGGGAGAAAATGTCGTGTATTTGGGAGAAAGCTGGTGTATGTGGGAGAAAAGGCCATTGTGATGGGAGTCAGTGTGATCTTGAGGAGTGGAAAGCAGTATTCTTGAGATGAAACGTGAGGTATTTCTAAGAGTCCTGGTATTTCTGGGAGAAAATGTCTTGTTTTGGAGAGCCAAAGTCCCATTTTGGGGGCAGAAGCTGGTATTTCTGTGACACTGCCATCTTGATGGGGGTAAGTGTGATCTTGAGGAGTGTAAAGCAGCATTTTGGTTAGAAAATGGGAGCTCTTCCTAAGAGCAGTGCTATTTCTGGGAGAAAAGGAGCTCTACTGGGCATAAAAATGGTGTATCTGTGATAAAATGCCACATTTCTGAAAGAAACTGTCCTCTTGCGGAGTGTAATGCTGTATGTTCCGGAGGAAATGGGAAATATTCAGCAGAGTCCTGGTATTTCTGGGAGAAGAGGTCTGATGTGGGGGGGAAGGTGATGTATCTGTGAGAAAGCTGGTGTTTCTGGGAGAAAATGCCAGGTATTGGTGAGGAAACAGATGCTAGAGAGGGAAAAGGCTGGTATTTTGGGGAAAAAAGGCCGTTTGTTAAAGAATAAGCTGGCATTTCTGGGAGAATATGTCCCATCTTTGGGAGAAAACGTGTGTATGTGGGAGAAAATGTCGTGTATTTGGGAGAAAGCTGGTGTATGTGGGAGAAAAGGCCATTGTGATGGGAGTCAGTGTGATCTTGAGGAGTGGAAAGCAGTATTCTTGAGATGAAACGTGAGGTATTTCTAAGAGTCCTGGTATTTCTGGGAGAAAATGTCTTGTTTTGGAGAGCCAAAGTCCCATTTTGGGGGCAGAAGCTGGTATTTCTGTGACACTGCCATCTTGATGGGGGTAAGTGTGATCTTGAGGAGTGTAAAGCAGCATTTTGGTTAGAAAATGGGAGCTCTTCCTAAGAGCAGTGCTATTTCTGGGAGAAAAGGAGCTCTACTGGGCATAAAAATGGTGTATCTGTGATAAAATGCCACATTTCTGAAAGAAACTGTCCTCTTGCGGAGTGTAATGCTGTATGTTCCGGAGGAAATGGGAAATATTCAGCAGAGTCCTGGTATTTCTGGGAGAAGAGGTCTGATGTGGGGGGGGGAAGGTGATGTATCTGTGAGAAAGCTGGTGTTTCTGGGAGAAAATGCCAGGTATTGGTGAGGAAACAGATGCTAGAGAGGGAAAAGGCTGGTATTTTGGGGAAAAAAGGCCGTTTGTTAAAGAATAAGCTGGCATTTCTGGGAGAATATGTCCCATCTTTGGGAGAAAACGGGTGTATGTGGGAGAAAATGTCGTGTATTTGGGAGAAAGCTGGTGTATGTGGGAGAAAAGGCCATTGTGATGGGAGTCAGTGTGATCTTGAGGAGTGGAAAGCAGTATTCTTGAGATGAAACGTGAGGTATTTCTAAGAGTCCTGGTATTTCTGGGAGAAAATGTCTTGTTTTGGAGAGCCAAAGTCCCATTTTGGGGGCAGAAGCTGGTATTTCTGTGACACTGCCATCTTGATGGGGGTAAGTGTGATCTTGAGGAGTGTAAAGCAGCATTTTGGTTAGAAAATGGGAGCTCTTCCTAAGAGCAGTGCTATTTCTGGGAGAAAAGGAGCTCTACTGGGCATAAAAATGGTGTATCTGTGATAAAATGCCACATTTCTGAAAGAAACTGTCCTCTTGCGGAGTGTAATGCTGTATGTTCCGGAGGAAATGGGAAATATTCAGCAGAGTCCTGGTATTTCTGGGAGAAGAGGTCTGATGTGGGGGGGGGAAGGTGATGTATCTGTGAGAAAGCTGGTGTTTCTGGGAGAAAATGCCAGGTATTGGTGAGGAAACAGATGCTAGAGAGGGAAAAGGCTGGTATTTTGGGGAAAAAAGGCCGTTTGTTAAAGAATAAGCTGGCATTTCTGGGAGAATATGTCCCATCTTTGGGAGAAAACGGGTGTATGTGGGAGAAAATGTCGTGTATTTGGGAGAAAGCTGGTGTATGTGGGAGAAAAGGCCATTGTGATGGGAGTCAGTGTGATCTTGAGGAGTGGAAAGCAGTATTCTTGAGATGAAACGTGAGGTATTTCTAAGAGTCCTGGTATTTCTGGGAGAAAATGTCTTGTTTTGGAGAGCCAAAGTCCCATTTTGGGGGCAGAAGCTGGTATTTCTGTGACACTGCCATCTTGATGGGGGTAAGTGTGATCTTGAGGAGTGTAAAGCAGCATTTTGGTTAGAAAATGGGAGCTCTTCCTAAGAGCAGTGCTATTTCTGGGAGAAAAGGAGCTCTACTGGGCATAAAAATGGTGTATCTGTGATAAAATGCCACATTTCTGAAAGAAACTGTCCTCTTGCGGAGTGTAATGCTGTATGTTCCGGAGGAAATGGGAAATATTCAGCAGAGTCCTGGTATTTCTGGGAGAAGAGGTCTGATGTGGGGGGGGGAAGGTGATGTATCTGTGAGAAAGCTGGTGTTTCTGGGAGAAAATGCCAGGTATTGGTGAGGAAACAGATGCTAGAGAGGGAAAAGGCTGGTATTTTGGGGAAAAAAGGCCGTTTGTTAAAGAATAAGCTGGCATTTCTGGGAGAATATGTCCCATCTTTGGGAGAAAACGGGTGTATGTGGGAGAAAATGTCGTGTATTTGGGAGAAAGCTGGTGTATGTGGGAGAAAAGGCCATTGTGATGGGAGTCAGTGTGATCTTGAGGAGTGGAAAGCAGTATTCTTGAGATGAAACGTGAGGTATTTCTAAGAGTCCTGGTATTTCTGGGAGAAAATGTCTTGTTTTGGAGAGCCAAAGTCCCATTTTGGGGGCAGAAGCTGGTATTTCTGTGACACTGCCATCTTGATGGGGGTAAGTGTGATCTTGAGGAGTGTAAAGCAGCATTTTGGTTAGAAAATGGGAGCTCTTCCTAAGAGCAGTGCTATTTCTGGGAGAAAAGGAGCTCTACTGGGCATAAAAATGGTGTATCTGTGATAAAATGCCACATTTCTGAAAGAAACTGTCCTCTTGCGGAGTGTAATGCTGTATGTTCCGGAGGAAATGGGAAATATTCAGCAGAGTCCTGGTATTTCTGGGAGAAGAGGTCTGATGTGGGGGGGGGAAGGTGATGTATCTGTGAGAAAGCTGGTGTTTCTGGGAGAAAATGCCAGGTATTGGTGAGGAAACAGATGCTAGAGAGGGAAAAGGCTGGTATTTTGTGGAAAAAAGGCCGTTTGTTAAAGAATAAGCTGGCATTTCTGGGAGAATATGTCCCATCTTTGGGAGAAAACGGGTGTATGTGGGAGAAAATGTCGTGTATTTGGGAGAAAGCTGGTGTATGTGGGAGAAAAGGCCATTGTGATGGGAGTCAGTGTGATCTTGAGGAGTGGAAAGCAGTATTCTTGAGATGAAACGTGAGGTATTTCTAAGAGTCCTGGTATTTCTGGGAGAAAATGTCTTGTTTTGGAGAGCCAAAGTCCCATTTTGGGGGCAGAAGCTGGTATTTCTGTGACACTGCCATCTTGATGGGGGTAAGTGTGATCTTGAGGAGTGTAAAGCAGCATTTTGGTTAGAAAATGGGAGCTCTTCCTAAGAGCAGTGCTATTTCTGGGAGAAAAGGAGCTCTACTGGGCATAAAAATGGTGTATCTGTGATAAAATGCCACATTTCTGAAAGAAACTGTCCTCTTGCGGAGTGTAATGCTGTATGTTCCGGAGGAAATGGGAAATATTCAGCAGAGTCCTGGTATTTCTGGGAGAAGAGGTCTGATGTGGGGGGGGGAAGGTGATGTATCTGTGAGAAAGCTTGTGTTTCTGGGAGAAAATGCCAGGTATTGGTGAGGAATCAGATGCTAGAGAGGGAAAAGGCTGGTATTTTGGGGAAAAAAGGCCGTTTTTTAAAGAATAAGCTGGCATTTCTGGGAGAATATGTCCCATCTTTGGGAGAAAACGGGTGTATGTGGGAGAAAATGTCGTGTATTTGGGAGAAAGCTGGTGTATGTGGGAGAAAAGGCCATTGTGATGGGAGTCAGTGTGATCTTGAGGAGTGGAAAGCAGTATTCTTGAGATGAAATGTGAGGTATTTCTAAGAGTCCTGGTATTTCTGGGAGAAAATGTCTTGTTTTGGAGAGCCAAAGTCCCATTTTGGGGGCAGAAGCTGGTATTTCTCTGACACTGCCATCTTGATGGGGGTAAGTGTGATCTTGAGGAGTGTAAAGCAGCATTTTGGTTAGAAAATGGGAGCTCTTCCTAAGAGCAGTGCTATTTCTGGGAGAAAAGGAGCTCTACTGGGCATAAAAATGGTGTATCTGTGATAAAATGCCACATTTCTGAAAGAAACTGTCCTCTTGCGGAGTGTAATGCTGTATGTTCCGGAGGAAATGGGAAATATTCAGCAGAGTCCTGGTATTTCTGGGAGAAGAGGTCTGATGTGGGGGGGGAAGGTGATGTATCTGTGAGAAAGCTGGTGTTTCTGGGAGAAAATGCCAGGTATTGGTGAGGAAACAGATGCTAGAGAGGGAAAAGGCTGGTATTTTGGGGAAAAAAGGCCGTTTGTTAAAGAATAAGCTGGCATTTCTGGGAGAATATGTCCCATCTTTGGGAGAAAACGGGTGTATGTGGGAGAAAATGTCGTGTATTTGGGAGAAAGCTGGTGTATGTGGGAGAAAAGGCCATTGTGATGGGAGTCAGTGTGATCTTGAGGAGTGGAAAGCAGTATTCTTGAGATGAAACGTGAGGTATTTCTAAGAGTCCTGGTATTTCTGGGAGAAAATGTCTTGTTTTGGAGAGCCAAAGTCCCATTTTGGGGGCAGAAGCTGGTATTTCTGTGACACTGCCATCTTGATGGGGGTAAGTGTGATCTTGAGGAGTGTAAAGCAGCATTTTGGTTAGAAAATGGGAGCTCTTCCTAAGAGCAGTGCTATTTCTGGGAGAAAAGGAGCTCTACTGGGCATAAAAATGGTGTATCTGTGATAAAATGCCACATTTCTGAAAGAAACTGTCCTCTTGCGGAGTGTAATGCTGTATGTTCCGGAGGAAATGGGAAATATTCAGCAGAGTCCTGGTATTTCTGGGAGAAGAGGTCTGATGTGGGGGGGGAAGGTGATGTATCTGTGAGAAAGCTGGTGTTTCTGGGAGAAAATGCCAGGTATTGGTGAGGAAACAGATGCTAGAGAGGGAAAAGGCTGGTATTTTGGGGAAAAAAGGCCGTTTTTTAAAGAATAAGCTGGCATTTCTGGGAGAATATGTCCCATCTTTGGGAGAAAACGGGTGTATGTGGGAGAAAATGTCGTGTATTTGGGAGAAAGCTGGTGTATGTGGGAGAAAAGGCCATTGTGATGGGAGTCAGTGTGATCTTGAGGAGTGGAAAGCAGTATTCTTGAGATGAAACGTGAGGTATTTCTAAGAGTCCTGGTATTTCTGGGAGAAAATGTCTTGTTTTGGAGAGCCAAAGTCCCATTTTGGGGGCAGAAGCTGGTATTTCTGTGACACTGCCATCTTGATGGGGGTAAGTGTGATCTTGAGGAGTGTAAAGCAGCATTTTGGTTAGAAAATGGGAGCTCTTCCTAAGAGCAGTGCTATTTCTGGGAGAAAAGGAGCTCTACTGGGCATAAAAATGGTGTATCTGTGATAAAATGCCACATTTCTGAAAGAAACTGTCCTCTTGCGGAGTGTAATGCTGTATGTTCCGGAGGAAATGGGAAATATTCAGCAGAGTCCTGGTATTTCTGGGAGAAGAGGTCTGATGTGGGGGGGGGAAGGTGATGTATCTGTGAGAAAGCTGGTGTTTCTGGGAGAAAATGCCAGGTATTGGTGAGGAAACAGATGCTAGAGAGGGAAAAGGCTGGTATTTTGGGGAAAAAAGGCCGTTTGTTAAAGAATAAGCTGGCATTTCTGGGAGAATATGTCCCATCTTTGGGAGAAAACGGGTGTATGTGGGAGAAAATGTCGTGTATTTGGGAGAAAGCTGGTGTATGTGGGAGAAAAGGCCATTGTGATGGGAGTCAGTGTGATCTTGAGGAGTGGAAAGCAGTATTCTTGAGATGAAACGTGAGGTATTTCTAAGAGTCCTGGTATTTCTGGGAGAAAATGTCTTGTTTTGGAGAGCCAAAGTCCCATTTTGGGGGCAGAAGCTGGTATTTCTGTGACACTGCCATCTTGATGGGGGTAAGTGTGATCTTGAGGAGTGTAAAGCAGCATTTTGGTTAGAAAATGGGAGCTCTTCCTAAGAGCAGTGCTATTTCTGGGAGAAAAGGAGCTCTACTGGGCATAAAAATGGTGTATCTGTGATAAAATGCCACATTTCTGAAAGAAACTGTCCTCTTGCGGAGTGTAATGCTGTATGTTCCGGAGGAAATGGGAAATATTCAGCAGAGTCCTGGTATTTCTGGGAGAAGAGGTCTGATGTGGGGGGGGGAAGGTGATGCATCTGTGAGAAAGCTGGTGTTTCTGGGAGAAAATGCCAGGTATTGGTGAGGAAACAGATGCTAGAGAGGGAAAAGGCTGGTATTTTGGGGAAAAAAGGCCGTTTGTTAAAGAATAAGCTGGCATTTCTGGGAGAATATGTCCCATCTTTGGGAGAAAACGGGTGTATGTGGGAGAAAATGTCGTGTATTTGGGAGAAAGCTGGTGTATGTGGGAGAAAAGGCCATTGTGATGGGAGTCAGTGTGATCTTGAGGAGTGGAAAGCAGTATTCTTGAGATGAAACGTGAGGTATTTCTAAGAGTCCTGGTATTTCTGGGAGAAAATGTCTTGTTTTGGAGAGCCAAAGTCCCATTTTGGGGGCAGAAGCTGGTATTTCTGTGACACTGCCATCTTGATGGGGGTAAGTGTGATCTTGAGGAGTGTGAAGCAGCATTTTGGTTAGAAAATGGGAGCTCTTCCTAAGAGCAGTGCTATTTCTGGGAGAAAAGGAGCTCTACTGGGCATAAAAATGGTGTATCTGTGATAAAATGCCACATTTCTGAAAGAAACTGTCCTCTTGCGGAGTGTAATGCTGTATGTTCCGGAGGAAATGGGAAATATTCAGCAGAGTCCTGGTATTTCTGGGAGAAGAGGTCTGATGTGGGGGGGGAAGGTGATGTATCTGTGAGAAAGCTGGTGTTTCTGGGAGAAAATGCCAGGTATTGGTGAGGAAACAGATGCTAGAGAGGGAAAAGGCTGGTATTTTGTGGAAAAAAGGCCGTTTGTTAAAGAATAAGCTGGCATTTCTGGGAGAATATGTCCCATCTTTGGGAGAAAACGGGTGTATGTGGGAGAAAATGTCGTGTATTTGGGAGAAAGCTGGTGTATGTGGGAGAAAAGGCCATTGTGATGGGAGTCCGTGTGATCTTGAGGAGTGGAAAGCAGTATTCTTGAGATGAAACGTGAGGTATTTCTAAGAGTCCTGGTATTTCTGGGAGAAAATGTCTTGTTTTGGAGAGCCAAAGTCCCATTTTGGGGGCAGAAGCTGGTATTTCTGTGACACTGCCATCTTGATGGGGGTAAGTGTGATCTTGAGGAGTGTAAAGCAGCATTTTGGTTAGAAAATGGGAGCTCTTCCTAAGAGCAGTGCTATTTCTGGGAGAAAAGGAGCTCTACTGGGCATAAAAATGGTGTATCTGTGATAAAATGCCACATTTCTGAAAGAAACTGTCCTCTTGCGGAGTGTAATGCTGTATGTTCCGGAGGAAATGGGAAATATTCAGCAGAGTCCTGGTATTTCTGGGAGAAGAGGTCTGATGTGGGGGGGGGAAGGTGATGTATCTGTGAGAAAGCTGGTGTTTCTGGGAGAAAATGCCAGGTATTGGTGAGGAAACAGATGCTAGAGAGGGAAAAGGCTGGTATTTTGGGGAAAAAAGGCCGTTTGTTAAAGAATAAGCTGGCATTTCTGGGAGAATATGTCCCATCTTTGGGAGAAAACGGGTGTATGTGGGAGAAAATGTCGTGTATTTGGGAGAAAGCTGGTGTATGTGGGAGAAAAGGCCATTGTGATGGGAGTCAGTGTGATCTTGAGGAGTGGAAAGCAGTATTCTTGAGATGAAACGTGAGGTATTTCTAAGAGTCCTGGTATTTCTGGGAGAAAATGTCTTGTTTTGGAGAGCCAAAGTCCCATTTTGGGGGCAGAAGCTGGTATTTCTCTGACACTGCCATCTTGATGGGGGTAAGTGTGATCTTGAGGAGTGTGAAGCAGCATTTTGGTTAGAAAATGGGAGCTCTTCCTAAGAGCAGTGCTATTTCTGGGAGAAAAGGAGCTCTACTGGGCATAAAAATGGTGTATCTGTGATAAAATGCCACATTTCTGAAAGAAACTGTCCTCTTGCGGAGTGTAATGCTGTATGTTCCGGAGGAAATGGGAAATATTCAGCAGAGTCCTGGTATTTCTGGGAGAAGAGGTCTGATGTGGGGGGGGGAAGGTGATGTATCTGTGAGAAAGCTGGTGTTTCTGGGAGAAAATGCCAGGTATTGGTGAGGAAACAGATGCTAGAGAGGGAAAAGGCTGGTATTTTGGGGAAAAAAGGCCGTTTGTTAAAGAATAAGCTGGCATTTCTGGGAGAATATGTCCCATCTTTGGGAGAAAACGGGTGTATGTGGGAGAAAATGTTGTGTATTTGGGAGAAAGCTGGTGTATGTGGGAGAAAAGGCCATTGTGATGGGAGTCAGTGTGATCTTGAGGAGTGGAAAGCAGTATTCTTGAGATGAAACGTGAGGTATTTCTAAGAGTCCTGGTATTTCTGGGAGAAAATGTCTTGTTTTGGAGAGCCAAAGTCCCATTTTGGGGGCAGAAGCTGGTATTTCTGTGACACTGCCATCTTGATGGGGGTGAGTGTGATCTTGAGGAGTGTAAAGCAGCATTTTGGTTAGAAAATGGGAGCTCTTCCTAAGAGCAGTGCTATTTCTGGGAGAAAAGGAGCTCTACTGGGCATAAAAATGGTGTATCTGTGATAAAATGCCACATTTCTGAAAGAAACTGTCCTCTTGCGGAGTGTAATGCTGTATGTTCCGGAGGAAATGGGAAATATTCAGCAGAGTCCTGGTATTTCTGGGAGAAGAGGTCTGATGTGGGGGGGGGAAGGTGATGTATCTGTGAGAAAGCTGGTGTTTCTGGGAGAAAATGCCAGGTATTGGTGAGGAAACAGATGCTAGAGAGGGAAAAGGCTGGTATTTTGGGGAAAAAAGGCCGTTTGTTAAAGAATAAGCTGGCATTTCTGGGAGAATATGTCCCATCTTTGGGAGAAAACGGGTGTATGTGGGAGAAAATGTCGTGTATTTGGGAGAAAGCTGGTGTATGTGGGAGAAAAGGCCATTGTGATGGGAGTCAGTGTGATCTTGAGGAGTGGAAAGCAGTATTCTTGAGATGAAACGTGAGGTATTTCTAAGAGTCCTGGTATTTCTGGGAGAAAATGTCTTGTTTTGGAGAGCCAAAGTCCCATTTTGGGGGCAGAAGCTGGTATTTCTGTGACACTGCCATCTTGATGGGGGTAAGTGTGATCTTGAGGAGTGTAAAGCAGCATTTTGGTTAGAAAATGGGAGCTCTTCCTAAGAGCAGTGCTATTTCTGGGAGAAAAGGAGCTCTACTGGGCATAAAAATGGTGTATCTGTGATAAAATGCCACATTTCTGAAAGAAACTGTCCTCTTGCGGAGTGTAATGCTGTATGTTCCGGAGGAAATGGGAAATATTCAGCAGAGTCCTGGTATTTCTGGGAGAAGAGGTCTGATGTGGGGGGGGGAAGGTGATGTATCTGTGAGAAAGCTGGTGTTTCTGGGAGAAAATGCCAGGTATTGGTGAGGAAACAGATGCTAGAGAGGGAAAAGGCTGGTATTTTGGGGAAAAAAGGCCGTTTTTTAAAGAATAAGCTGGCATTTCTGGGAGAATATGTCCCATCTTTGGGAGAAAACGGGTGTATGTGGGAGAAAATGTCGTGTATTTGGGAGAAAGCTGGTGTATGTGGGAGAAAAGGCCATTGTGATGGGAGTCAGTGTGATCTTGAGGAGTGGAAAGCAGTATTCTTGAGATGAAACGTGAGGTATTTCTAAGAGTCCTGGTATTTCTGGGAGAAAATGTCTTGTTTTGGAGAGCCAAAGTCCCATTTTGGGGGCAGAAGCTGGTATTTCTGTGACACTGCCATCTTGATGGGGGTAAGTGTGATCTTGAGGAGTGTAAAGCAGCATTTTGGTTAGAAAATGGGAGCTCTTCCTAAGAGCAGTGCTATTTCTGGGAGAAAAGGAGCTCTACTGGGCATAAAAATGGTGTATCTGTGATAAAATGCCACATTTCTGAAAGAAACTGTCCTCTTGCGGAGTGTAATGCTGTATGTTCCGGAGGAAATGGGAAATATTCAGCAGAGTCCTGGTATTTCTGGGAGAAGAGGTCTGATGTGGGGGGGGGAAGGTGATGTATCTGTGAGAAAGCTGGTGTTTCTGGGAGAAAATGCCAGGTATTGGTGAGGAAACAGATGCTAGAGAGGGAAAAGGCTGGTATTTTGGGGAAAAAAGGCCGTTTTTGAAAGAATAAGCTGGCATTTCTGGGAGAATATGTCCCATCTTTGGGAGAAAACGGGTGTATGTGGGAGAAAATGTTGTGTATTTGGGAGAAAGCTGGTGTATGTGGGAGAAAAGGCCATTGTGATGGGAGTCAGTGTGATCTTGAGGAGTGGAAAGCAGTATTCTTGAGATGAAACGTGAGGTATTTCTAAGAGTCCTGGTATTTCTGGGAGAAAATGTCTTGTTTTGGAGAGCCAAAGTCCCATTTTGGGGGCAGAAGCTGGTATTTCTGTGACACTGCCATCTTGATGGGGGTAAGTGTGATCTTGAGGAGTGTAAAGCAGCATTTTGGTTAGAAAATGGGAGCTCTTCCTAAGAGCAGTGCTATTTCTGGGAGAAAAGGAGCTCTACTGGGCATAAAAATGGTGTATCTGTGATAAAATGCCACATTTCTGAAAGAAACTGTCCTCTTGCGGAGTGTAATGCTGTATGTTCCGGAGGAAATGGGAAATATTCAGCAGAGTCCTGGTATTTCTGGGAGAAGAGGTCTGATGTGGGGGGGGGAAGGTGATGTATCTGTGAGAAAGCTGGTGTTTCTGGGAGAAAATGCCAGGTATTGGTGAAGAAACAGATGCTAGAGAGGGAAAAGGCTGGTATTTTGGGGAAAAAAGGCCGTTTTTGAAAGAATAAGCTGGCATTTCTGGGAGAATATGTCCCATCTTTGGGAGAAAACGGGTGTATGTGGGAGAAAATGTCGTGTATTTGGGAGAAAGCTGGTGTATGTGGGAGAAAAGGCCATTGTGATGGGAGTCAGTGTGATCTTGAGGAGTGGAAAGCAGTATTCTTGAGATGAAACGTGAGGTATTTCTAAGAGTCCTGGTATTTCTGGGAGAAAATGTCTTGTTTTGGAGAGCCAAAGTCCCATTTTGGGGGCAGAAGCTGGTATTTCTGTGACACTGCCATCTTGATGGGGGTAAGTGTGATCTTGAGGAGTGTAAAGCAGCATTTTGGTTAGAAAATGGGAGCTCTTCCTAAGAGCAGTGCTATTTCTGGGAGAAAAGGAGCTCTACTGGGCATAAAAATGGTGTATCTGTGATAAAATGCCACATTTCTGAAAGAAACTGTCCTCTTGCGGAGTGTAATGCTGTATGTTCCGGAGGAAATGGGAAATATTCAGCAGAGTCCTGGTATTTCTGGGAGAAGAGGTCTGATGTGGGGGGGAAGGTGATGTATCTGTGAGAAAGCTGGTGTTTCTGGGAGAAAATGCCAGGTATTGGTGAGGAAACAGATGCTAGAGAGGGAAAAGGCTGGTATTTTGGGGAAAAAAGGCCGTTTGTTAAAGAATAAGCTGGCATTTCTGGGAGAATATGTCCCATCTTTGGGAGAAAACGGGTGTATGTGGGAGAAAATGTCGTGTATTTGGGAGAAAGCTGGTGTATGTGGGAGAAAAGGCCATTGTGATGGGAGTCAGTGTGATCTTGAGGAGTGGAAAGCAGTATTCTTGAGATGAAACGTGAGGTATTTCTAAGAGTCCTGGTATTTCTGGGAGAAAATGTCTTGTTTTGGAGAGCCAAAGTCCCATTTTGGGGGCAGAAGCTGGTATTTCTGTGACACTGCCATCTTGATGGGGGTAAGTGTGATCTTGAGGAGTGTGAAGCAGCATTTTGGTTAGAAAATGGGAGCTCTTCCTAAGAGCAGTGCTATTTCTGGGAGAAAAGGAGCTCTACTGGGCATAAAAATGGTGTATCTGTGATAAAATGCCACATTTCTGAAAGAAACTGTCCTCTTGCGGAGTGTAATGCTGTATGTTCCGGAGGAAATGGGAAATATTCAGCAGAGTCCTGGTATTTCTGGGAGAAGAGGTCTGATGTGGGGGGGGGAAGGTGATGTATCTGTGAGAAAGCTGGTGTTTCTGGGAGAAAATGCCAGGTATTGGTGAGGAAACAGATGCTAGAGAGGGAAAAGGCTGGTATTTTGGGGAAAAAAGGCCGTTTTTGAAAGAATAAGCTGGCATTTCTGGGAGAATATGTCCCATCTTTGGGAGAAAACGGGTGTATGTGGGAGAAAATGTCGTGTATTTGGGAGAAAGCTGGTGTATGTGGGAGAAAAGGCCATTGTGATGGGAGTCAGTGTGATCTTGAGGAGTGGAAAGCAGTATTCTTGAGATGAAACGTGAGGTATTTCTAAGAGTCCTGGTATTTCTGGGAGAAAATGTCTTGTTTTGGAGAGCCAAAGTCCCATTTTGGGGGCAGAAGCTGGTATTTCTGTGACACTGCCATCTTGATGGGGGTAAGTGTGATCTTGAGGAGTGTAAAGCAGCATTTTGGTTAGAAAATGGGAGCTCTTCCTAAGAGCAGTGCTATTTCTGGGAGAAAAGGAGCTCTACTGGGCATAAAAATGGTGTATCTGTGATAAAATGCCACATTTCTGAAAGAAACTGTCCTCTTGCGGAGTGTAATGCTGTATGTTCCGGAGGAAATGGGAAATATTCAGCAGAGTCCTGGTATTTCTGGGAGAAGAGGTCTGATGTGGGGGGGGGAAGGTGATGCATCTGTGAGAAAGCTGGTGTTTCTGGGAGAAAATGCCAGGTATTGGTGAGGAAACAGATGCTAGAGAGGGAAAAGGCTGGTATTTTGGGGAAAAAAGGCCGTTTGTTAAAGAATAAGCTGGCATTTCTGGGAGAATATGTCCCATCTTTGGGAGAAAACGGGTGTATGTGGGAGAAAATGTCGTGTATTTGGGAGAAAGCTGGTGTATGTGGGAGAAAAGGCCATTGTGATGGGAGTCAGTGTGATCTTGAGGAGTGGAAAGCAGTATTCTTGAGATGAAACGTGAGGTATTTCTAAGAGTCCTGGTATTTCTGGGAGAAAATGTCTTGTTTTGGAGAGCCAAAGTCCCATTTTGGGGGCAGAAGCTGGTATTTCTGTGACACTGCCATCTTGATGGGGGTAAGTGTGATCTTGAGGAGTGTAAAGCAGCATTTTGGTTAGAAAATGGGAGCTCTTCCTAAGAGCAGTGCTATTTCTGGGAGAAAAGGAGCTCTACTGGGCATAAAAATGGTGTATCTGTGATAAAATGCCACATTTCTGAAAGAAACTGTCCTCTTGCGGAGTGTAATGCTGTATGTTCCGGAGGAAATGGGAAATATTCAGCAGAGTCCTGGTATTTCTGGGAGAAGAGGTCTGATGTGGGGGGGGGAAGGTGATGTATCTGTGAGAAAGCTGGTGTTTCTGGGAGAAAATGCCAGGTATTGGTGAGGAAACAGATGCTAGAGAGGGAAAAGGCTGGTATTTTGGGGAAAAAAGGCCGTTTGTTAAAGAATAAGCTGGCATTTCTGGGAGAATATGTCCCATCTTTGGGAGAAAACGGGTGTATGTGGGAGAAAATGTCGTGTATTTGGGAGAAAGCTGGTGTATGTGGGAGAAAAGGCCATTGTGATGGGAGTCAGTGTGATCTTGAGGAGTGGAAAGCAGTATTCTTGAGATGAAACGTGAGGTATTTCTAAGAGTCCTGGTATTTCTGGGAGAAAATGTCTTGTTTTGGAGAGCCAAAGTCCCATTTTGGGGGCAGAAGCTGGTATTTCTGTGACACTGCCATCTTGATGGGGGTAAGTGTGATCTTGAGGAGTGTAAAGCAGCATTTTGGTTAGAAAATGGGAGCTCTTCCTAAGAGCAGTGCTATTTCTGGGAGAAAAGGAGCTCTACTGGGCATAAAAATGGTGTATCTGTGATAAAATGCCACATTTCTGAAAGAAACTGTCCTCTTGCGGAGTGTAATGCTGTATGTTCCGGAGGAAATGGGAAATATTCAGCAGAGTCCTGGTATTTCTGGGAGAAGAGGTCTGATGTGGGGGGGGGAAGGTGATGTATCTGTGAGAAAGCTGGTGTTTCTGGGAGAAAATGCCAGGTATTGGTGAGGAAACAGATGCTAGAGAGGGAAAAGGCTGGTATTTTGGGGAAAAAAGGCCGTTTGTTAAAGAATAAGCTGGCATTTCTGGGAGAATATGTCCCATCTTTGGGAGAAAACGGGTGTATGTGGGAGAAAATGTCGTGTATTTGGGAGAAAGCTGGTGTATGTGGGAGAAAAGGCCATTGTGATGGGAGTCAGTGTGATCTTGAGGAGTGGAAAGCAGTATTCTTGAGATGAAACGTGAGGTATTTCTAAGAGTCCTGGTATTTCTGGGAGAAAATGTCTTGTTTTGGAGAGCCAAAGTCCCATTTTGGGGGCAGAAGCTGGTATTTCTGTGACACTGCCATCTTGATGGGGGTAAGTGTGATCTTGAGGAGTGTAAAGCAGCATTTTGGTTAGAAAATGGGAGCTCTTCCTAAGAGCAGTGCTATTTCTGGGAGAAAAGGAGCTCTACTGGGCATAAAAATGGTGTATCTGTGATAAAATGCCACATTTCTGAAAGAAACTGTCCTCTTGCGGAGTGTAATGCTGTATGTTCCGGAGGAAATGGGAAATATTCAGCAGAGTCCTGGTATTTCTGGGAGAAGAGGTCTGATGTGGGGGGGGGAAGGTGATGTATCTGTGAGAAAGCTGGTGTTTCTGGGAGAAAATGCCAGGTATTGGTGAGGAAACAGATGCTAGAGAGGGAAAAGGCTGGTATTTTGGGGAAAAAAGGCCGTTTGTTAAAGAATAAGCTGGCATTTCTGGGAGAATATGTCCCATCTTTGGGAGAAAACGGGTGTATGTGGGAGAAAATGTTGTGTATTTGGGAGAAAGCTGGTGTATGTGGGAGAAAAGGCCATTGTGATGGGAGTCAGTGTGATCTTGAGGAGTGGAAAGCAGTATTCTTGAGATGAAACGTGAGGTATTTCTAAGAGTCCTGGTATTTCTGGGAGAAAATGTCTTGTTTTGGAGAGCCAAAGTCCCATTTTGGGGGCAGAAGCTGGTATTTCTGTGACACTGCCATCTTGATGGGGGTAAGTGTGATCTTGAGGAGTGTGAAGCAGCATTTTGGTTAGAAAATGGGAGCTCTTCCTAAGAGCAGTGCTATTTCTGGGAGAAAAGGAGCTCTACTGGGCATAAAAATGGTGTATCTGTGATAAAATGCCACATTTCTGAAAGAAACTGTCCTCTTGCGGAGTGTAATGCTGTATGTTCCGGAGGAAATGGGAAATATTCAGCAGAGTCCTGGTATTTCTGGGAGAAGAGGTCTGATGTGGGGGGGGGAAGGTGATGTATCTGTGAGAAAGCTGGTGTTTCTGGGAGAAAATGCCAGGTATTGGTGAGGAAACAGATGCTAGAGAGGGAAAAGGCTGGTATTTTGGGGAAAAAAGGCCGTTTTTGAAAGAATAAGCTGGCATTTCTGGGAGAATATGTCCCATCTTTGGGAGAAAACGGGTGTATGTGGGAGAAAATGTCGTGTATTTGGGAGAAAGCTGGTGTATGTGGGAGAAAAGGCCATTGTGATGGGAGTCAGTGTGATCTTGAGGAGTGGAAAGCAGTATTCTTGAGATGAAACGTGAGGTATTTCTAAGAGTCCTGGTATTTCTGGGAGAAAATGTCTTGTTTTGGAGAGCCAAAGTCCCATTTTGGGGGCAGAAGCTGGTATTTCTGTGACACTGCCATCTTGATGGGGGTAAGTGTGATCTTGAGGAGTGTAAAGCAGCATTTTGGTTAGAAAATGGGAGCTCTTCCTAAGAGCAGTGCTATTTCTGGGAGAAAAGGAGCTCTACTGGGCATAAAAATGGTGTATCTGTGATAAAATGCCACATTTCTGAAAGAAACTGTCCTCTTGCGGAGTGTAATGCTGTATGTTCCGGAGGAAATGGGAAATATTCAGCAGAGTCCTGGTATTTCTGGGAGAAGAGGTCTGATGTGGGGGGGGGAAGGTGATGTATCTGTGAGAAAGCTGGTGTTTCTGGGAGAAAATGCCAGGTATTGGTGAGGAAACAGATGCTAGAGAGGGAAAAGGCTGGTATTTTGGGGAAAAAAGGCCGTTTGTTAAAGAATAAGCTGGCATTTCTGGGAGAATATGTCCCATCTTTGGGAGAAAACGGGTGTATGTGGGAGAAAATGTCGTGTATTTGGGAGAAAGCTGGTGTATGTGGGAGAAAAGGCCATTGTGATGGGAGTCAGTGTGATCTTGAGGAGTGGAAAGCAGTATTCTTGAGATGAAACGTGAGGTATTTCTAAGAGTCCTGGTATTTCTGGGAGAAAATGTCTTGTTTTGGAGAGCCAAAGTCCCATTTTGGGGGCAGAAGCTGGTATTTCTGTGACACTGCCATCTTGATGGGGGTAAGTGTGATCTTGAGGAGTGTAAAGCAGCATTTTGGTTAGAAAATGGGAGCTCTTCCTAAGAGCAGTGCTATTTCTGGGAGAAAAGGAGCTCTACTGGGCATAAAAATGGTGTATCTGTGATAAAATGCCACATTTCTGAAAGAAACTGTCCTCTTGCGGAGTGTAATGCTGTATGTTCCGGAGGAAATGGGAAATATTCAGCAGAGTCCTGGTATTTCTGGGAGAAGAGGTCTGATGTGGGGGGGGGAAGGTGATGTATCTGTGAGAAAGCTGGTGTTTCTGGGAGAAAATGCCAGGTATTGGTGAGGAAACAGATGCTAGAGAGGGAAAAGGCTGGTATTTTGGGGAAAAAAGGCCGTTTTTTAAAGAATAAGCTGGCATTTCTGGGAGAATATGTCCCATCTTTGGGAGAAAACGGGTGTATGTGGGAGAAAATGTCGTGTATTTGGGAGAAAGCTGGTGTATGTGGGAGAAAAGGCCATTGTGATGGGAGTCAGTGTGATCTTGAGGAGTGGAAAGCAGTATTCTTGAGATGAAACGTGAGGTATTTCTAAGAGTCCTGGTATTTCTGGGAGAAAATGTCTTGTTTTGGAGAGCCAAAGTCCCATTTTGGGGGCAGAAGCTGGTATTTCTGTGACACTGCCATCTTGATGGGGGTAAGTGTGATCTTGAGGAGTGTAAAGCAGCATTTTGGTTAGAAAATGGGAGCTCTTCCTAAGAGCAGTGCTATTTCTGGGAGAAAAGGAGCTCTACTGGGCATAAAAATGGTGTATCTGTGATAAAATGCCACATTTCTGAAAGAAACTGTCCTCTTGCGGAGTGTAATGCTGTATGTTCCGGAGGAAATGGGAAATATTCAGCAGAGTCCTGGTATTTCTGGGAGAAGAGGTCTGATGTGGGGGGGGGAAGGTGATGTATCTGTGAGAAAGCTGGTGTTTCTGGGAGAAAATGCCAGGTATTGGTGAAGAAACAGATGCTAGAGAGGGAAAAGGCTGGTATTTTGGGGAAAAAAGGCCGTTTTTGAAAGAATAAGCTGGCATTTCTGGGAGAATATGTCCCATCTTTGGGAGAAAACGGGTGTATGTGGGAGAAAATGTCGTGTATTTGGGAGAAAGCTGGTGTATGTGGGAGAAAAGGCCATTGTGATGGGAGTCAGTGTGATCTTGAGGAGTGGAAAGCAGTATTCTTGAGATGAAACGTGAGGTATTTCTAAGAGTCCTGGTATTTCTGGGAGAAAATGTCTTGTTTTGGAGAGCCAAAGTCCCATTTTGGGGGCAGAAGCTGGTATTTCTGTGACACTGCCATCTTGATGGGGGTAAGTGTGATCTTGAGGAGTGTAAAGCAGCATTTTGGTTAGAAAATGGGAGCTCTTCCTAAGAGCAGTGCTATTTCTGGGAGAAAAGGAGCTCTACTGGGCATAAAAATGGTGTATCTGTGATAAAATGCCACATTTCTGAAAGAAACTGTCCTCTTGCGGAGTGTAATGCTGTATGTTCCGGAGGAAATGGGAAATATTCAGCAGAGTCCTGGTATTTCTGGGAGAAGAGGTCTGATGTGGGGGGGGGAAGGTGATGTATCTGTGAGAAAGCTGGTGTTTCTGGGAGAAAATGCCAGGTATTGGTGAGGAAACAGATGCTAGAGAGGGAAAAGGCTGGTATTTTGGGGAAAAAAGGCCGTTTGTTAAAGAATAAGCTGGCATTTCTGGGAGAATATGTCCCATCTTTGGGAGAAAACGGGTGTATGTGGGAGAAAATGTTGTGTATTTGGGAGAAAGCTGGTGTATGTGGGAGAAAAGGCCATTGTGATGGGAGTCAGTGTGATCTTGAGGAGTGGAAAGCAGTATTCTTGAGATGAAACGTGAGGTATTTCTAAGAGTCCTGGTATTTCTGGGAGAAAATGTCTTGTTTTGGAGAGCCAAAGTCCCATTTTGGGGGCAGAAGCTGGTATTTCTGTGACACTGCCATCTTGATGGGGGTAAGTGTGATCTTGAGGAGTGTGAAGCAGCATTTTGGTTAGAAAATGGGAGCTCTTCCTAAGAGCAGTGCTATTTCTGGGAGAAAAGGAGCTCTACTGGGCATAAAAATGGTGTATCTGTGATAAAATGCCACATTTCTGAAAGAAACTGTCCTCTTGCGGAGTGTAATGCTGTATGTTCCGGAGGAAATGGGAAATATTCAGCAGAGTCCTGGTATTTCTGGGAGAAGAGGTCTGATGTGGGGGGGGGAAGGTGATGTATCTGTGAGAAAGCTGGTGTTTCTGGGAGAAAATGCCAGGTATTGGTGAGGAAACAGATGCTAGAGAGGGAAAAGGCTGGTATTTTGGGGAAAAAAGGCCGTTTTTGAAAGAATAAGCTGGCATTTCTGGGAGAATATGTCCCATCTTTGGGAGAAAACGGGTGTATGTGGGAGAAAATGTCGTGTATTTGGGAGAAAGCTGGTGTATGTGGGAGAAAAGGCCATTGTGATGGGAGTCAGTGTGATCTTGAGGAGTGGAAAGCAGTATTCTTGAGATGAAACGTGAGGTATTTCTAAGAGTCCTGGTATTTCTGGGAGAAAATGTCTTGTTTTGGAGAGCCAAAGTCCCATTTTGGGGGCAGAAGCTGGTATTTCTGTGACACTGCCATCTTGATGGGGGTAAGTGTGATCTTGAGGAGTGTAAAGCAGCATTTTGGTTAGAAAATGGGAGCTCTTCCTAAGAGCAGTGCTATTTCTGGGAGAAAAGGAGCTCTACTGGGCATAAAAATGGTGTATCTGTGATAAAATGCCACATTTCTGAAAGAAACTGTCCTCTTGCGGAGTGTAATGCTGTATGTTCCGGAGGAAATGGGAAATATTCAGCAGAGTCCTGGTATTTCTGGGAGAAGAGGTCTGATGTGGGGGGGGGAAGGTGATGCATCTGTGAGAAAGCTGGTGTTTCTGGGAGAAAATGCCAGGTATTGGTGAGGAAACAGATGCTAGAGAGGGAAAAGGCTGGTATTTTGGGGAAAAAAGGCCGTTTGTTAAAGAATAAGCTGGCATTTCTGGGAGAATATGTCCCATCTTTGGGAGAAAACGTGTGTATGTGGGAGAAAATGTCGTGTATTTGGGAGAAAGCTGGTGTATGTGGGAGAAAAGGCCATTGTGATGGGAGTCAGTGTGATCTTGAGGAGTGGAAAGCAGTATTCTTGAGATGAAACGTGAGGTATTTCTAAGAGTCCTGGTATTTCTGGGAGAAAATGTCTTGTTTTGGAGAGCCAAAGTCCCATTTTGGGGGCAGAAGCTGGTATTTCTGTGACACTGCCATCTTGATGGGGGTAAGTGTGATCTTGAGGAGTGTGAAGCAGCATTTTGGTTAGAAAATGGGAGCTCTTCCTAAGAGCAGTGCTATTTCTGGGAGAAAAGGAGCTCTACTGGGCATAAAAATGGTGTATCTGTGATAAAATGCCACATTTCTGAAAGAAACTGTCCTCTTGCGGAGTGTAATGCTGTATGTTCCGGAGGAAATGGGAAATATTCAGCAGAGTCCTGGTATTTCTGGGAGAAGAGGTCTGATGTGGGGGGGGGAAGGTGATGTATCTGTGAGAAAGCTGGTGTTTCTGGGAGAAAATGCCAGGTATTGGTGAGGAAACAGATGCTAGAGAGGGAAAAGGCTGGTATTTTGGGGAAAAAAGGCCGTTTGTTAAAGAATAAGCTGGCATTTCTGGGAGAATATGTCCCATCTTTGGGAGAAAACGGGTGTATGTGGGAGAAAATGTCGTGTATTTGGGAGAAAGCTGGTGTATGTGGGAGAAAAGGCCATTGTGATGGGAGTCAGTGTGATCTTGAGGAGTGGAAAGCAGTATTCTTGAGATGAAACGTGAGGTATTTCTAAGAGTCCTGGTATTTCTGGGAGAAAATGTCTTGTTTTGGAGAGCCAAAGTCCCATTTTGGGGGCAGAAGCTGGTATTTCTGTGACACTGCCATCTTGATGGGGGTAAGTGTGATCTTGAGGAGTGTAAAGCAGCATTTTGGTTAGAAAATGGGAGCTCTTCCTAAGAGCAGTGCTATTTCTGGGAGAAAAGGAGCTCTACTGGGCATAAAAATGGTGTATCTGTGATAAAATGCCACATTTCTGAAAGAAACTGTCCTCTTGCGGAGTGTAATGCTGTATGTTCCGGAGGAAATGGGAAATATTCAGCAGAGTCCTGGTATTTCTGGGAGAAGAGGTCTGATGTGGGGGGGGGAAGGTGATGTATCTGTGAGAAAGCTGGTGTTTCTGGGAGAAAATGCCAGGTATTGGTGAGGAAACAGATGCTAGAGAGGGAAAAGGCTGGTATTTTGGGGAAAAAAGGCCGTTTGTTAAAGAATAAGCTGGCATTTCTGGGAGAATATGTCCCATCTTTGGGAGAAAACGGGTGTATGTGGGAGAAAATGTTGTGTATTTGGGAGAAAGCTGGTGTATGTGGGAGAAAAGGCCATTGTGATGGGAGTCAGTGTGATCTTGAGGAGTGGAAAGCAGTATTCTTGAGATGAAACGTGAGGTATTTCTAAGAGTCCTGGTATTTCTGGGAGAAAATGTCTTGTTTTGGAGAGCCAAAGTCCCATTTTGGGGGCAGAAGCTGGTATTTCTGTGACACTGCCATCTTGATGGGGGTAAGTGTGATCTTGAGGAGTGTGAAGCAGCATTTTGGTTAGAAAATGGGAGCTCTTCCTAAGAGCAGTGCTATTTCTGGGAGAAAAGGAGCTCTACTGGGCATAAAAATGGTGTATCTGTGATAAAATGCCACATTTCTGAAAGAAACTGTCCTCTTGCGGAGTGTAATGCTGTATGTTCCGGAGGAAATGGGAAATATTCAGCAGAGTCCTGGTATTTCTGGGAGAAGAGGTCTGATGTGGGGGGGGGAAGGTGATGTATCTGTGAGAAAGCTGGTGTTTCTGGGAGAAAATGCCAGGTATTGGTGAGGAAACAGATGCTAGAGAGGGAAAAGGCTGGTATTTTGGGGAAAAAAGGCCGTTTTTGAAAGAATAAGCTGGCATTTCTGGGAGAATATGTCCCATCTTTGGGAGAAAACGGGTGTATGTGGGAGAAAATGTCGTGTATTTGGGAGAAAGCTGGTGTATGTGGGAGAAAAGGCCATTGTGATGGGAGTCAGTGTGATCTTGAGGAGTGGAAAGCAGTATTCTTGAGATGAAACGTGAGGTATTTCTAAGAGTCCTGGTATTTCTGGGAGAAAATGTCTTGTTTTGGAGAGCCAAAGTCCCATTTTGGGGGCAGAAGCTGGTATTTCTGTGACACTGCCATCTTGATGGGGGTAAGTGTGATCTTGAGGAGTGTAAAGCAGCATTTTGGTTAGAAAATGGGAGCTCTTCCTAAGAGCAGTGCTATTTCTGGGAGAAAAGGAGCTCTACTGGGCATAAAAATGGTGTATCTGTGATAAAATGCCACATTTCTGAAAGAAACTGTCCTCTTGCGGAGTGTAATGCTGTATGTTCCGGAGGAAATGGGAAATATTCAGCAGAGTCCTGGTATTTCTGGGAGAAGAGGTCTGATGTGGGGGGGGGAAGGTGATGCATCTGTGAGAAAGCTGGTGTTTCTGGGAGAAAATGCCAGGTATTGGTGAGGAAACAGATGCTAGAGAGGGAAAAGGCTGGTATTTTGGGGAAAAAAGGCCGTTTGTTAAAGAATAAGCTGGCATTTCTGGGAGAATATGTCCCATCTTTGGGAGAAAACGGGTGTATGTGGGAGAAAATGTCGTGTATTTGGGAGAAAGCTGGTGTATGTGGGAGAAAAGGCCATTGTGATGGGAGTCAGTGTGATCTTGAGGAGTGGAAAGCAGTATTCTTGAGATGAAACGTGAGGTATTTCTAAGAGTCCTGGTATTTCTGGGAGAAAATGTCTTGTTTTGGAGAGCCAAAGTCCCATTTTGGGGGCAGAAGCTGGTATTTCTGTGACACTGCCATCTTGATGGGGGTAAGTGTGATCTTGAGGAGTGTAAAGCAGCATTTTGGTTAGAAAATGGGAGCTCTTCCTAAGAGCAGTGCTATTTCTGGGAGAAAAGGAGCTCTACTGGGCATAAAAATGGTGTATCTGTGATAAAATGCCACATTTCTGAAAGAAACTGTCCTCTTGCGGAGTGTAATGCTGTATGTTCCGGAGGAAATGGGAAATATTCAGCAGAGTCCTGGTATTTCTGGGAGAAGAGGTCTGATGTGGGGGGGGGGAAGGTGATGCATCTGTGAGAAAGCTGGTGTTTCTGGGAGAAAATGCCAGGTATTGGTGAGGAAACAGATGCTAGAGAGGGAAAAGGCTGGTATTTTGGGGAAAAAAGGCCGTTTTTTAAAGAATAAGCTGGCATTTCTGGGAGAATATGTCCCATCTTTGGGAGAAAACGGGTGTATGTGGGAGAAAATGTCGTGTATTTGGGAGAAAGCTGGTGTATGTGGGAGAAAAGGCCATTGTGATGGGAGTCAGTGTGATCTTGAGGAGTGGAAAGCAGTATTCTTGAGATGAAACGTGAGGTATTTCTAAGAGTCCTGGTATTTCTGGGAGAAAATGTCTTGTTTTGGAGAGCCAAAGTCCCATTTTGGGGGCAGAAGCTGGTATTTCTGTGACACTGCCATCTTGATGGGGGTAAGTGTGATCTTGAGGAGTGTAAAGCAGCATTTTGGTTAGAAAATGGGAGCTCTTCCTAAGAGCAGTGCTATTTCTGGGAGAAAAGGAGCTCTACTGGGCATAAAAATGGTGTATCTGTGATAAAATGCCACATTTCTGAAAGAAACTGTCCTCTTGCGGAGTGTAATGCTGTATGTTCCGGAGGAAATGGGAAATATTCAGCAGAGTCCTGGTATTTCTGGGAGAAGAGGTCTGATGTGGGGGGGGGAAGGTGATGTATCTGTGAGAAAGCTGGTGTTTCTGGGAGAAAATGCCAGGTATTGGTGAGGAAACAGATGCTAGAGAGGGAAAAGGCTGGTATTTTGGGGAAAAAAGGCCGTTTTTGAAAGAATAAGCTGGCATTTCTGGGAGAATATGTCCCATCTTTGGGAGAAAACGGGTGTATGTGGGAGAAAATGTCGTGTATTTGGGAGAAAGCTGGTGTATGTGGGAGAAAAGGCCATTGTGATGGGAGTCAGTGTGATCTTGAGGAGTGGAAAGCAGTATTCTTGAGATGAAACGTGAGGTATTTCTAAGAGTCCTGGTATTTCTGGGAGAAAATGTCTTGTTTTGGAGAGCCAAAGTCCCATTTTGGGGGCAGAAGCTGGTATTTCTGTGACACTGCCATCTTGATGGGGGTAAGTGTGATCTTGAGGAGTGTAAAGCAGCATTTTGGTTAGAAAATGGGAGCTCTTCCTAAGAGCAGTGCTATTTCTGGGAGAAAAGGAGCTCTACTGGGCATAAAAATGGTGTATCTGTGATAAAATGCCACATTTCTGAAAGAAACTGTCCTCTTGCGGAGTGTAATGCTGTATGTTCCGGAGGAAATGGGAAATATTCAGCAGAGTCCTGGTATTTCTGGGAGAAGAGGTCTGATGTGGGGGGGGGAAGGTGATGTATCTGTGAGAAAGCTGGTGTTTCTGGGAGAAAATGCCAGGTATTGGTGAGGAAACAGATGCTAGAGAGGGAAAAGGCTGGTATTTTGGGGAAAAAAGGCCGTTTGTTAAAGAATAAGCTGGCATTTCTGGGAGAATATGTCCCATCTTTGGGAGAAAACGGGTGTATGTGGGAGAAAATGTCGTGTATTTGGGAGAAAGCTGGTGTATGTGGGAGAAAAGGCCATTGTGATGGGAGTCAGTGTGATCTTGAGGAGTGGAAAGCAGTATTCTTGAGATGAAACGTGAGGTATTTCTAAGAGTCCTGGTATTTCTGGGAGAAAATGTCTTGTTTTGGAGAGCCAAAGTCCCATTTTGGGGGCAGAAGCTGGTATTTCTGTGACACTGCCATCTTGATGGGGGTAAGTGTGATCTTGAGGAGTGTGAAGCAGCATTTTGGTTAGAAAATGGGAGCTCTTCCTAAGAGCAGTGCTATTTCTGGGAGAAAAGGAGCTCTACTGGGCATAAAAATGGTGTATCTGTGATAAAATGCCACATTTCTGAAAGAAACTGTCCTCTTGCGGAGTGTAATGCTGTATGTTCCGGAGGAAATGGGAAATATTCAGCAGAGTCCTGGTATTTCTGGGAGAAGAGGTCTGATGTGTGGGGGGGAAGGTGATGTATCTGTGAGAAAGCTGGTGTTTCTGGGAGAAAATGCCAGGTATTGGTGAGGAAACAGATGCTAGAGAGGGAAAAGGCTGGTATTTTGGGGAAAAAAGGCCGTTTGTTAAAGAATAAGCTGGCATTTCTGGGAGAATATGTCCCATCTTTGGGAGAAAACGGGTGTATGTGGGAGAAAATGTCGTGTATTTGGGAGAAAGCTGGTGTATGTGGGAGAAAAGGCCATTGTGATGGGAGTCAGTGTGATCTTGAGGAGTGGAAAGCAGTATTCTTGAGATGAAACGTGAGGTATTTCTAAGAGTCCTGGTATTTCTGGGAGAAAATGTCTTGTTTTGGAGAGCCAAAGTCCCATTTTGGGGGCAGAAGCTGGTATTTCTGTGACACTGCCATCTTGATGGGGGTAAGTGTGATCTTGAGGAGTGTAAAGCAGCATTTTGGTTAGAAAATGGGAGCTCTTCCTAAGAGCAGTGCTATTTCTGGGAGAAAAGGAGCTCTACTGGGCATAAAAATGGTGTATCTGTGATAAAATGCCACATTTCTGAAAGAAACTGTCCTCTTGCGGAGTGTAATGCTGTATGTTCCGGAGGAAATGGGAAATATTCAGCAGAGTCCTGGTATTTCTGGGAGAAGAGGTCTGATGTGGGGGGGGGAAGGTGATGTATCTGTGAGAAAGCTGGTGTTTCTGGGAGAAAATGCCAGGTATTGGTGAGGAAACAGATGCTAGAGAGGGAAAAGGCTGGTATTTTGGGGAAAAAAGGCCGTTTGTTAAAGAATAAGCTGGCATTTCTGGGAGAATATGTCCCATCTTTGGGAGAAAACGGGTGTATGTGGGAGAAAATGTCGTGTATTTGGGAGAAAGCTGGTGTATGTGGGAGAAAAGGCCATTGTGATGGGAGTCAGTGTGATCTTGAGGAGTGGAAAGCAGTATTCTTGAGATGAAACGTGAGGTATTTCTAAGAGTCCTGGTATTTCTGGGAGAAAATGTCTTGTTTTGGAGAGCCAAAGTCCCATTTTGGGGGCAGAAGCTGGTATTTCTGTGACACTGCCATCTTGATGGGGGTAAGTGTGATCTTGAGGAGTGTAAAGCAGCATTTTGGTTAGAAAATGGGAGCTCTTCCTAAGAGCAGTGCTATTTCTGGGAGAAAAGGAGCTCTACTGGGCATAAAAATGGTGTATCTGTGATAAAATGCCACATTTCTGAAAGAAACTGTCCTCTTGCGGAGTGTAATGCTGTATGTTCCGGAGGAAATGGGAAATATTCAGCAGAGTCCTGGTATTTCTGGGAGAAGAGGTCTGATGTGGGGGGGGGAAGGTGATGTATCTGTGAGAAAGCTGGTGTTTCTGGGAGAAAATGCCAGGTATTGGTGAGGAAACAGATGCTAGAGAGGGAAAAGGCTGGTATTTTGGGGAAAAAAGGCCGTTTGTTAAAGAATAAGCTGGCATTTCTGGGAGAATATGTCCCATCTTTGGGAGAAAACGGGTGTATGTGGGAGAAAATGTCGTGTATTTGGGAGAAAGCTGGTGTATGTGGGAGAAAAGGCCATTGTGATGGGAGTCAGTGTGATCTTGAGGAGTGGAAAGCAGTATTCTTGAGATGAAACGTGAGGTATTTCTAAGAGTCCTGGTATTTCTGGGAGAAAATGTCTTGTTTTGGAGAGCCAAAGTCCCATTTTGGGGGCAGAAGCTGGTATTTCTGTGACACTGCCATCTTGATGGGGGTAAGTGTGATCTTGAGGAGTGTAAAGCAGCATTTTGGTTAGAAAATGGGAGCTCTTCCTAAGAGCAGTGCTATTTCTGGGAGAAAAGGAGCTCTACTGGGCATAAAAATGGTGTATCTGTGATAAAATGCCACATTTCTGAAAGAAACTGTCCTCTTGCGGAGTGTAATGCTGTATGTTCCGGAGGAAATGGGAAATATTCAGCAGAGTCCTGGTATTTCTGGGAGAAGAGGTCTGATGTGGGGGGGGGAAGGTGATGTATCTGTGAGAAAGCTGGTGTTTCTGGGAGAAAATGCCAGGTATTGGTGAGGAAACAGATGCTAGAGAGGGAAAAGGCTGGTATTTTGGGGAAAAAAGGCCGTTTGTTAAAGAATAAGCTGGCATTTCTGGGAGAATATGTCCCATCTTTGGGAGAAAACGGGTGTATGTGGGAGAAAATGTCGTGTATTTGGGAGAAAGCTGGTGTATGTGGGAGAAAAGGCCATTGTGATGGGAGTCAGTGTGATCTTGAGGAGTGGAAAGCAGTATTCTTGAGATGAAACGTGAGGTATTTCTAAGAGTCCTGGTATTTCTGGGAGAAAATGTCTTGTTTTGGAGAGCCAAAGTCCCATTTTGGGGGCAGAAGCTGGTATTTCTGTGACACTGCCATCTTGATGGGGGTAAGTGTGATCTTGAGGAGTGTGAAGCAGCATTTTGGTTAGAAAATGGGAGCTCTTCCTAAGAGCAGTGCTATTTCTGGGAGAAAAGGAGCTCTACTGGGCATAAAAATGGTGTATCTGTGATAAAATGCCACATTTCTGAAAGAAACTGTCCTCTTGCGGAGTGTAATGCTGTATGTTCCGGAGGAAATGGGAAATATTCAGCAGAGTCCTGGTATTTCTGGGAGAAGAGGTCTGATGTGGGGGGGGAAGGTGATGTATCTGTGAGAAAGCTGGTGTTTCTGGGAGAAAATGCCAGGTATTGGTGAGGAAACAGATGCTAGAGAGGGAAAAGGCTGGTATTTTGGGGAAAAAAGGCCGTTTTTTAAAGAATAAGCTGGCATTTCTGGGAGAATATGTCCCATCTTTGGGAGAAAACGGGTGTATGTGGGAGAAAATGTCGTGTATTTGGGAGAAAGCTGGTGTATGTGGGAGAAAAGGCCATTGTGATGGGAGTCAGTGTGATCTTGAGGAGTGGAAAGCAGTATTCTTGAGATGAAACGTGAGGTATTTCTAAGAGTCCTGGTATTTCTGGGAGAAAATGTCTTGTTTTGGAGAGCCAAAGTCCCATTTTGGGGGCAGAAGCTGGTATTTCTCTGACACTGCCATCTTGATGGGGGTAAGTGTGATCTTGAGGAGTGTGAAGCAGCATTTTGGTTAGAAAATGGGAGCTCTTCCTAAGAGCAGTGCTATTTCTGGGAGAAAAGGAGCTCTACTGGGCATAAAAATGGTGTATCTGTGATAAAATGCCACATTTCTGAAAGAAACTGTCCTCTTGCGGAGTGTAATGCTGTATGTTCCGGAGGAAATGGGAAATATTCAGCAGAGTCCTGGTATTTCTGGGAGAAGAGGTCTGATGTGGGGGGGGGAAGGTGATGTATCTGTGAGAAAGCTGGTGTTTCTGGGAGAAAATGCCAGGTATTGGTGAGGAAACAGATGCTAGAGAGGGAAAAGGCTGGTATTTTGGGGAAAAAAGGCCGTTTGTTAAAGAATAAGCTGGCATTTCTGGGAGAATATGTCCCATCTTTGGGAGAAAACGGGTGTATGTGGGAGAAAATGTCGTGTATTTGGGAGAAAGCTGGTGTATGTGGGAGAAAAGGCCATTGTGATGGGAGTCAGTGTGATCTTGAGGAGTGGAAAGCAGTATTCTTGAGATGAAACGTGAGGTATTTCTAAGAGTCCTGGTATTTCTGGGAGAAAATGTCTTGTTTTGGAGAGCCAAAGTCCCATTTTGGGGGCAGAAGCTGGTATTTCTCTGACACTGCCATCTTGATGGGGGTAAGTGTGATCTTGAGGAGTGTAAAGCAGCATTTTGGTTAGAAAATGGGAGCTCTTCCTAAGAGCAGTGCTATTTCTGGGAGAAAAGGAGCTCTACTGGGCATAAAAATGGTGTATCTGTGATAAAATGCCACATTTCTGAAAGAAACTGTCCTCTTGCGGAGTGTAATGCTGTATGTTCCGGAGGAAATGGGAAATATTCAGCAGAGTCCTGGTATTTCTGGGAGAAGAGGTCTGATGTGGGGGGGGGAAGGTGATGTATCTGTGAGAAAGCTGGTGTTTCTGGGAGAAAATGCCAGGTATTGGTGAGGAAACAGATGCTAGAGAGGGAAAAGGCTGGTATTTTGGGGAAAAAAGGCCGTTTTTGAAAGAATAAGCTGGCATTTCTGGGAGAATATGTCCCATCTTTGGGAGAAAACGGGTGTATGTGGGAGAAAATGTCGTGTATTTGGGAGAAAGCTGGTGTATGTGGGAGAAAAGGCCATTGTGATGGGAGTCAGTGTGATCTTGAGGAGTGGAAAGCAGTATTCTTGAGATGAAACGTGAGGTATTTCTAAGAGTCCTGGTATTTCTGGGAGAAAATGTCTTGTTTTGGAGAGCCAAAGTCCCATTTTGGGGGCAGAAGCTGGTATTTCTGTGACACTGCCATCTTGATGGGGGTAAGTGTGATCTTGAGGAGTGTAAAGCAGCATTTTGGTTAGAAAATGGGAGCTCTTCCTAAGAGCAGTGCTATTTCTGGGAGAAAAGGAGCTCTACTGGGCATAAAAATGGTGTATCTGTGATAAAATGCCACATTTCTGAAAGAAACTGTCCCCTTGCGGAGTGTAATGCTGTATGTTCCGGAGGAAATGGGAAATATTCAGCAGAGTCCTGGTATTTCTGGGAGAAGAGGTCTGATGTGGGGGGGGGAAGGTGATGCATCTGTGAGAAAGCTGGTGTTTCTGGGAGAAAATGCCAGGTATTGGTGAGGAAACAGATGCTAGAGAGGGAAAAGGCTGGTATTTTGGGGAAAAAAGGCCGTTTGTTAAAGAATAAGCTGGCATTTCTGGGAGAATATGTCCCATCTTTGGGAGAAAACGGGTGTATGTGGGAGAAAATGTCGTGTATTTGGGAGAAAGCTGGTGTATGTGGGAGAAAAGGCCATTGTGATGGGAGTCAGTGTGATCTTGAGGAGTGGAAAGCAGTATTCTTGAGATGAAACGTGAGGTATTTCTAAGAGTCCTGGTATTTCTGGGAGAAAATGTCTTGTTTTGGAGAGCCAAAGTCCCATTTTGGGGGCAGAAGCTGGTATTTCTCTGACACTGCCATCTTGATGGGGGTAAGTGTGATCTTGAGGAGTGTAAAGCAGCATTTTGGTTAGAAAATGGGAGCTCTTCCTAAGAGCAGTGCTATTTCTGGGAGAAAAGGAGCTCTACTGGGCATAAAAATGGTGTATCTGTGATAAAATGCCACATTTCTGAAAGAAACTGTCCTCTTGCGGAGTGTAATGCTGTATGTTCCGGAGGAAATGGGAAATATTCAGCAGAGTCCTGGTATTTCTGGGAGAAGAGGTCTGATGTGGGGGGGGGAAGGTGATGTATCTGTGAGAAAGCTGGTGTTTCTGGGAGAAAATGCCAGGTATTGGTGAGGAAACAGATGCTAGAGAGGGAAAAGGCTGGTATTTTGGGGAAAAAAGGCCGTTTTTTAAAGAATAAGCTGGCATTTCTGGGAGAATATGTCCCATCTTTGGGAGAAAACGGGTGTATGTGGGAGAAAATGTCGTGTATTTGGGAGAAAGCTGGTGTATGTGGGAGAAAAGGCCATTGTGATGGGAGTCAGTGTGATCTTGAGGAGTGGAAAGCAGTATTCTTGAGATGAAACGTGAGGTATTTCTAAGAGTCCTGGTATTTCTGGGAGAAAATGTCTTGTTTTGGAGAGCCAAAGTCCCATTTTGGGGGCAGAAGCTGGTATTTCTGTGACACTGCCATCTTGATGGGGGTAAGTGTGATCTTGAGGAGTGTAAAGCAGCATTTTGGTTAGAAAATGGGAGCTCTTCCTAAGAGCAGTGCTATTTCTGGGAGAAAAGGAGCTCTACTGGGCATAAAAATGGTGTATCTGTGATAAAATGCCACATTTCTGAAAGAAACTGTCCTCTTGCGGAGTGTAATGCTGTATGTTCCGGAGGAAATGGGAAATATTCAGCAGAGTCCTGGTATTTCTGGGAGAAGAGGTCTGATGTGGGGGGGGGAAGGTGATGTATCTGTGAGAAAGCTGGTGTTTCTGGGAGAAAATGCCAGGTATTGGTGAGGAAACAGATGCTAGAGAGGGAAAAGGCTGGTATTTTGGGGAAAAAAGGCCGTTTGTTAAAGAATAAGCTGGCATTTCTGGGAGAATATGTCCCATCTTTGGGAGAAAACGGGTGTATGTGGGAGAAAATGTCGTGTATTTGGGAGAAAGCTGGTGTATGTGGGAGAAAAGGCCATTGTGATGGGAGTCAGTGTGATCTTGAGGAGTGGAAAGCAGTATTCTTGAGATGAAACGTGAGGTATTTCTAAGAGTCCTGGTATTTCTGGGAGAAAATGTCTTGTTTTGGAGAGCCAAAGTCCCATTTTGGGGGCAGAAGCTGGTATTTCTCTGACACTGCCATCTTGATGGGGGTAAGTGTGATCTTGAGGAGTGTAAAGCAGCATTTTGGTTAGAAAATGGGAGCTCTTCCTAAGAGCAGTGCTATTTCTGGGAGAAAAGGAGCTCTACTGGGCATAAAAATGGTGTATCTGTGATAAAATGCCACATTTCTGAAAGAAACTGTCCTCTTGCGGAGTGTAATGCTGTATGTTCCGGAGGAAATGGGAAATATTCAGCAGAGTCCTGGTATTTCTGGGAGAAGAGGTCTGATGTGGGGGGGGGAAGGTGATGTATCTGTGAGAAAGCTGGTGTTTCTGGGAGAAAATGCCAGGTATTGGTGAGGAAACAGATGCTAGAGAGGGAAAAGGCTGGTATTTTGGGGAAAAAAGGCCGTTTTTTAAAGAATAAGCTGGCATTTCTGGGAGAATATGTCCCATCTTTGGGAGAAAACGGGTGTATGTGGGAGAAAATGTCGTGTATTTGGGAGAAAGCTGGTGTATGTGGGAGAAAAGGCCATTGTGATGGGAGTCAGTGTGATCTTGAGGAGTGGAAAGCAGTATTCTTGAGATGAAACGTGAGGTATTTCTAAGAGTCCTGGTATTTCTGGGAGAAAATGTCTTGTTTTGGAGAGCCAAAGTCCCATTTTGGGGGCAGAAGCTGGTATTTCTGTGACACTGCCATCTTGATGGGGGTAAGTGTGATCTTGAGGAGTGTAAAGCAGCATTTTGGTTAGAAAATGGGAGCTCTTCCTAAGAGCAGTGCTATTTCTGGGAGAAAAGGAGCTCTACTGGGCATAAAAATGGTGTATCTGTGATAAAATGCCACATTTCTGAAAGAAACTGTCCTCTTGCGGAGTGTAATGCTGTATGTTCCGGAGGAAATGGGAAATATTCAGCAGAGTCCTGGTATTTCTGGGAGAAGAGGTCTGATGTGGGGGGGGGAAGGTGATGTATCTGTGAGAAAGCTGGTGTTTCTGGGAGAAAATGCCAGGTATTGGTGAGGAAACAGATGCTAGAGAGGGAAAAGGCTGGTATTTTGGGGAAAAAAGGCCGTTTTTTAAAGAATAAGCTGGCATTTCTGGGAGAATATGTCCCATCTTTGGGAGAAAACGGGTGTATGTGGGAGAAAATGTCGTGTATTTGGGAGAAAGCTGGTGTATGTGGGAGAAAAGGCCATTGTGATGGGAGTCAGTGTGATCTTGAGGAGTGGAAAGCAGTATTCTTGAGATGAAACGTGAGGTATTTCTAAGAGTCCTGGTATTTCTGGGAGAAAATGTCTTGTTTTGGAGAGCCAAAGTCCCATTTTGGGGGCAGAAGCTGGTATTTCTCTGACACTGCCATCTTGATGGGGGTAAGTGTGATCTTGAGGAGTGTGAAGCAGCATTTTGGTTAGAAAATGGGAGCTCTTCCTAAGAGCAGTGCTATTTCTGGGAGAAAAGGAGCTCTACTGGGCATAAAAATGGTGTATCTGTGATAAAATGCCACATTTCTGAAAGAAACTGTCCTCTTGCGGAGTGTAATGCTGTATGTTCCGGAGGAAATGGGAAATATTCAGCAGAGTCCTGGTATTTCTGGGAGAAGAGGTCTGATGTGGGGGGGGGAAGGTGATGTATCTGTGAGAAAGCTGGTGTTTCTGGGAGAAAATGCCAGGTATTGGTGAGGAAACAGATGCTAGAGAGGGAAAAGGCTGGTATTTTGGGGAAAAAAGGCCGTTTGTTAAAGAATAAGCTGGCATTTCTGGGAGAATATGTCCCATCTTTGGGAGAAAACGGGTGTATGTGGGAGAAAATGTCGTGTATTTGGGAGAAAGCTGGTGTATGTGGGAGAAAAGGCCATTGTGATGGGAGTCAGTGTGATCTTGAGGAGTGGAAAGCAGTATTCTTGAGATGAAACGTGAGGTATTTCTAAGAGTCCTGGTATTTCTGGGAGAAAATGTCTTGTTTTGGAGAGCCAAAGTCCCATTTTGGGGGCAGAAGCTGGTATTTCTCTGACACTGCCATCTTGATGGGGGTAAGTGTGATCTTGAGGAGTGTGAAGCAGCATTTTGGTTAGAAAATGGGAGCTCTTCCTAAGAGCAGTGCTATTTCTGGGAGAAAAGGAGCTCTACTGGGCATAAAAATGGTGTATCTGTGATAAAATGCCACATTTCTGAAAGAAACTGTCCTCTTGCGGAGTGTAATGCTGTATGTTCCGGAGGAAATGGGAAATATTCAGCAGAGTCCTGGTATTTCTGGGAGAAGAGGTCTGATGTGGGGGGGGGAAGGTGATGTATCTGTGAGAAAGCTGGTGTTTCTGGGAGAAAATGCCAGGTATTGGTGAGGAAACAGATGCTAGAGAGGGAAAAGGCTGGTATTTTGGGGAAAAAAGGTCGTTTTTTAAAGAATAAGCTGGCATTTCTGGGAGAATATGTCCCATCTTTGGGAGAAAACGGGTGTATGTGGGAGAAAATGTCGTGTATTTGGGAGAAAGCTGGTGTATGTGGGAGAAAAGGCCATTGTGATGGGAGTCAGTGTGATCTTGAGGAGTGGAAAGCAGTATTCTTGAGATGAAACGTGAGGTATTTCTAAGAGTCCTGGTATTTCTGGGAGAAAATGTCTTGTTTTGGAGAGCCAAAGTCCCATTTTGGGGGCAGAAGCTGGTATTTCTGTGACACTGCCATCTTGATGGGGGTAAGTGTGATCTTGAGGAGTGTGAAGCAGCATTTTGGTTAGAAAATGGGAGCTCTTCCTAAGAGCAGTGCTATTTCTGGGAGAAAAGGAGCTCTACTGGGCATAAAAATGGTGTATCTGTGATAAAATGCCACATTTCTGAAAGAAACTGTCCTCTTGCGGAGTGTAATGCTGTATGTTCCGGAGGAAATGGGAAATATTCAGCAGAGTCCTGGTATTTCTGGGAGAAGAGGTCTGATGTGGGGGGGGGAAGGTGATGTATCTGTGAGAAAGCTGGTGTTTCTGGGAGAAAATGCCAGGTATTGGTGAGGAAACAGATGCTAGAGAGGGAAAAGGCTGGTATTTTGGGGAAAAAAGGCCGTTTTTTAAAGAATAAGCTGGCATTTCTGGGAGAATATGTCCCATCTTTGGGAGAAAACGGGTGTATGTGGGAGAAAATGTCGTGTATTTGGGAGAAAGCTGGTGTATGTGGGAGAAAAGGCCATTGTGATGGGAGTCAGTGTGATCTTGAGGAGTGGAAAGCAGTATTCTTGAGATGAAACGTGAGGTATTTCTAAGAGTCCTGGTATTTCTGGGAGAAAATGTCTTGTTTTGGAGAGCCAAAGTCCCATTTTGGGGGCAGAAGCTGGTATTTCTCTGACACTGCCATCTTGATGGGGGTAAGTGTGATCTTGAGGAGTGTAAAGCAGCATTTTGGTTAGAAAATGGGAGCTCTTCCTAAGAGCAGTGCTATTTCTGGGAGAAAAGGAGCTCTACTGGGCATAAAAATGGTGTATCTGTGATAAAATGCCACATTTCTGAAAGAAACTGTCCTCTTGCGGAGTGTAATGCTGTATGTTCCGGAGGAAATGGGAAATATTCAGCAGAGTCCTGGTATTTCTGGGAGAAGAGGTCTGATGTGGGGGGGGGAAGGTGATGTATCTGTGAGAAAGCTGGTGTTTCTGGGAGAAAATGCCAGGTATTGGTGAGGAAACAGATGCTAGAGAGGGAAAAGGCTGGTATTTTGGGGAAAAAAGGCCGTTTGTTAAAGAATAAGCTGGCATTTCTGGGAGAATATGTCCCATCTTTGGGAGAAAACGGGTGTATGTGGGAGAAAATGTCGTGTATTTGGGAGAAAGCTGGTGTATGTGGGAGAAAAGGCCATTGTGATGGGAGTCAGTGTGATCTTGAGGAGTGGAAAGCAGTATTCTTGAGATGAAACGTGAGGTATTTCTAAGAGTCCTGGTATTTCTGGGAGAAAATGTCTTGTTTTGGAGAGCCAAAGTCCCATTTTGGGGGCAGAAGCTGGTATTTCTCTGACACTGCCATCTTGATGGGGGTAAGTGTGATCTTGAGGAGTGTGAAGCAGCATTTTAGTTAGAAAATGGGAGCTCTTCCTAAGAGCAGTGCTATTTCTGGGAGAAAAGGAGCTCTACTGGGCATAAAAATGGTGTATCTGTGATAAAATGCCACATTTCTGAAAGAAACTGTCCTCTTGCGGAGTGTAATGCTGTATGTTCCGGAGGAAATGGGAAATATTCAGCAGAGTCCTGGTATTTCTGGGAGAAGAGGTCTGATGTGGGGGGGGGAAGGTGATGTATCTGTGAGAAAGCTGGTGTTTCTGGGAGAAAATGCCAGGTATTGGTGAGGAAACAGATGCTAGAGAGGGAAAAGGCTGGTATTTTGGGGAAAAAAGGCCGTTTTTTAAAGAATAAGCTGGCATTTCTGGGAGAATATGTCCCATCTTTGGGAGAAAACGGGTGTATGTGGGAGAAAATGTCGTGTATTTGGGAGAAAGCTGGTGTATGTGGGAGAAAAGGCCATTGTGATGGGAGTCAGTGTGATCTTGAGGAGTGGAAAGCAGTATTCTTGAGATGAAACGTGAGGTATTTCTAAGAGTCCTGGTATTTCTGGGAGAAAATGTCTTGTTTTGGAGAGCCAAAGTCCCATTTTGGGGGCAGAAGCTGGTATTTCTGTGACACTGCCATCTTGATGGGGGTAAGTGTGATCTTGAGGAGTGTGAAGCAGCATTTTGGTTAGAAAATGGGAGCTCTTCCTAAGAGCAGTGCTATTTCTGGGAGAAAAGGAGCTCTACTGGGCATAAAAATGGTGTATCTGTGATAAAATGCCACATTTCTGAAAGAAACTGTCCTCTTGCGGAGTGTAATGCTGTATGTTCCGGAGGAAATGGGAAATATTCAGCAGAGTCCTGGTATTTCTGGGAGAAGAGGTCTGATGTGGGGGGGGGAAGGTGATGTATCTGTGAGAAAGCTGGTGTTTCTGGGAGAAAATGCCAGGTATTGGTGAGGAAACAGATGCTAGAGAGGGAAAAGGCTGGTATTTTGGGGAAAAAAGGCCGTTTTTTAAAGAATAAGCTGGCATTTCTGGGAGAATATGTCCCATCTTTGGGAGAAAACGGGTGTATGTGGGAGAAAATGTCGTGTATTTGGGAGAAAGCTGGTGTATGTGGGAGAAAAGGCCATTGTGATGGGAGTCAGTGTGATCTTGAGGAGTGGAAAGCAGTATTCTTGAGATGAAACGTGAGGTATTTCTAAGAGTCCTGGTATTTCTGGGAGAAAATGTCTTGTTTTGGAGAGCCAAAGTCCCATTTTGGGGGCAGAAGCTGGTATTTCTGTGACACTGCCATCTTGATGGGGGTAAGTGTGATCTTGAGGAGTGTAAAGCAGCATTTTGGTTAGAAAATGGGAGCTCTTCCTAAGAGCAGTGCTATTTCTGGGAGAAAAGGAGCTCTACTGGGCATAAAAATGGTGTATCTGTGATAAAATGCCACATTTCTGAAAGAAACTGTCCTCTTGCGGAGTGTAATGCTGTATGTTCCGGAGGAAATGGGAAATATTCAGCAGAGTCCTGGTATTTCTGGGAGAAGAGGTCTGATGTGGGGGGGGGAAGGTGATGTATCTGTGAGAAAGCTGGTGTTTCTGGGAGAAAATGCCAGGTATTGGTGAGGAAACAGATGCTAGAGAGGGAAAAGGCTGGTATTTTGGGGAAAAAAGGCCGTTTGTTAAAGAATAAGCTGGCATTTCTGGGAGAATATGTCCCATCTTTGGGAGAAAACGGGTGTATGTGGGAGAAAATGTCGTGTATTTGGGAGAAAGCTGGTGTATGTGGGAGAAAAGGCCATTGTGATGGGAGTCAGTGTGATCTTGAGGAGTGGAAAGCAGTATTCTTGAGATGAAACGTGAGGTATTTCTAAGAGTCCTGGTATTTCTGGGAGAAAATGTCTTGTTTTGGAGAGCCAAAGTCCCATTTTGGGGGCAGAAGCTGGTATTTCTGTGACACTGCCATCTTGATGGGGGTAAGTGTGATCTTGAGGAGTGTAAAGCAGCATTTTGGTTAGAAAATGGGAGCTCTTCCTAAGAGCAGTGCTATTTCTGGGAGAAAAGGAGCTCTACTGGGCATAAAAATGGTGTATCTGTGATAAAATGCCACATTTCTGAAAGAAACTGTCCTCTTGCGGAGTGTAATGCTGTATGTTCCGGAGGAAATGGGAAATATTCAGCAGAGTCCTGGTATTTCTGGGAGAAGAGGTCTGATGTGGGGGGGGGAAGGTGATGTATCTGTGAGAAAGCTGGTGTTTCTGGGAGAAAATGCCAGGTATTGGTGAGGAAACAGATGCTAGAGAGGGAAAAGGCTGGTATTTTGGGGAAAAAAGGCCGTTTTTTAAAGAATAAGCTGGCATTTCTGGGAGAATATGTCCCATCTTTGGGAGAAAACGGGTGTATGTGGGAGAAAATGTCGTGTATTTGGGAGAAAGCTGGTGTATGTGGGAGAAAAGGCCATTGTGATGGGAGTCAGTGTGATCTTGAGGAGTGGAAAGCAGTATTCTTGAGATGAAACGTGAGGTATTTCTAAGAGTCCTGGTATTTCTGGGAGAAAATGTCTTGTTTTGGAGAGCCAAAGTCCCATTTTGGGGGCAGAAGCTGGTATTTCTGTGACACTGCCATCTTGATGGGGGTAAGTGTGATCTTGAGGAGTGTGAAGCAGCATTTTGGTTAGAAAATGGGAGCTCTTCCTAAGAGCAGTGCTATTTCTGGGAGAAAAGGAGCTCTACTGGGCATAAAAATGGTGTATCTGTGATAAAATGCCACATTTCTGAAAGAAACTGTCCTCTTGCGGAGTGTAATGCTGTATGTTCCGGAGGAAATGGGAAATATTCAGCAGAGTCCTGGTATTTCTGGGAGAAGAGGTCTGATGTGGGGGGGGGAAGGTGATGTATCTGTGAGAAAGCTGGTGTTTCTGGGAGAAAATGCCAGGTATTGGTGAGGAAACAGATGCTAGAGAGGGAAAAGGCTGGTATTTTGGGGAAAAAAGGCCGTTTGTTAAAGAATAAGCTGGCATTTCTGGGAGAATATGTCCCATCTTTGGGAGAAAACGGGTGTATGTGGGAGAAAATGTCGTGTATTTGGGAGAAAGCTGGTGTATGTGGGAGAAAAGGCCATTGTGATGGGAGTCAGTGTGATCTTGAGGAGTGGAAAGCAGTATTCTTGAGATGAAACGTGAGGTATTTCTAAGAGTCCTGGTATTTCTGGGAGAAAATGTCTTGTTTTGGAGAGCCAAAGTCCCATTTTGGGGGCAGAAGCTGGTATTTCTGTGACACTGCCATCTTGATGGGGGTAAGTGTGATCTTGAGGAGTGTAAAGCAGCATTTTGGTTAGAAAATGGGAGCTCTTCCTAAGAGCAGTGCTATTTCTGGGAGAAAAGGAGCTCTACTGGGCATAAAAATGGTGTATCTGTGATAAAATGCCACATTTCTGAAAGAAACTGTCCTCTTGCGGAGTGTAATGCTGTATGTTCCGGAGGAAATGGGAAATATTCAGCAGAGTCCTGGTATTTCTGGGAGAAGAGGTCTGATGTGGGGGGGGGAAGGTGATGTATCTGTGAGAAAGCTGGTGTTTCTGGGAGAAAATGCCAGGTATTGGTGAGGAAACAGATGCTAGAGAGGGAAAAGGCTGGTATTTTGGGGAAAAAAGGCCGTTTGTTAAAGAATAAGCTGGCATTTCTGGGAGAATATGTCCCATCTTTGGGAGAAAACGGGTGTATGTGGGAGAAAATGTCGTGTATTTGGGAGAAAGCTGGTGTATGTGGGAGAAAAGGCCATTGTGATGGGAGTCAGTGTGATCTTGAGGAGTGGAAAGCAGTATTCTTGAGATGAAACGTGAGGTATTTCTAAGAGTCCTGGTATTTCTGGGAGAAAATGTCTTGTTTTGGAGAGCCAAAGTCCCATTTTGGGGGCAGAAGCTGGTATTTCTCTGACACTGCCATCTTGATGGGGGTAAGTGTGATCTTGAGGAGTGTGAAGCAGCATTTTGGTTAGAAAATGGGAGCTCTTCCTAAGAGCAGTGCTATTTCTGGGAGAAAAGGAGCTCTACTGGGCATAAAAATGGTGTATCTGTGATAAAATGCCACATTTCTGAAAGAAACTGTCCTCTTGCGGAGTGTAATGCTGTATGTTCCGGAGGAAATGGGAAATATTCAGCAGAGTCCTGGTATTTCTGGGAGAAGAGGTCTGATGTGGGGGGGGGAAGGTGATGTATCTGTGAGAAAGCTGGTGTTTCTGGGAGAAAATGCCAGGTATTGGTGAGGAAACAGATGCTAGAGAGGGAAAAGGCTGGTATTTTGGGGAAAAAAGGCCGTTTTTTAAAGAATAAGCTGGCATTTCTGGGAGAATATGTCCCATCTTTGGGAGAAAACGGGTGTATGTGGGAGAAAATGTCGTGTATTTGGGAGAAAGCTGGTGTATGTGGGAGAAAAGGCCATTGTGATGGGAGTCAGTGTGATCTTGAGGAGTGGAAAGCAGTATTCTTGAGATGAAACGTGAGGTATTTCTAAGAGTCCTGGTATTTCTGGGAGAAAATGTCTTGTTTTGGAGAGCCAAAGTCCCATTTTGGGGGCAGAAGCTGGTATTTCTGTGACACTGCCATCTTGATGGGGGTAAGTGTGATCTTGAGGAGTGTGAAGCAGCATTTTGGTTAGAAAATGGGAGCTCTTCCTAAGAGCAGTGCTATTTCTGGGAGAAAAGGAGCTCTACTGGGCATAAAAATGGTGTATCTGTGATAAAATGCCACATTTCTGAAAGAAACTGTCCTCTTGCGGAGTGTAATGCTGTATGTTCCGGAGGAAATGGGAAATATTCAGCAGAGTCCTGGTATTTCTGGGAGAAGAGGTCTGATGTGGGGGGGGGAAGGTGATGTATCTGTGAGAAAGCTGGTGTTTCTGGGAGAAAATGCCAGGTATTGGTGAGGAAACAGATGCTAGAGAGGGAAAAGGCTGGTATTTTGGGGAAAAAAGGCCGTTTTTTAAAGAATAAGCTGGCATTTCTGGGAGAATATGTCCCATCTTTGGGAGAAAACGGGTGTATGTGGGAGAAAATGTCGTGTATTTGGGAGAAAGCTGGTGTATGTGGGAGAAAAGGCCATTGTGATGGGAGTCAGTGTGATCTTGAGGAGTGGAAAGCAGTATTCTTGAGATGAAACGTGAGGTATTTCTAAGAGTCCTGGTATTTCTGGGAGAAAATGTCTTGTTTTGGAGAGCCAAAGTCCCATTTTGGGGGCAGAAGCTGGTATTTCTCTGACACTGCCATCTTGATGGGGGTAAGTGTGATCTTGAGGAGTGTAAAGCAGCATTTTGGTTAGAAAATGGGAGCTCTTCCTAAGAGCAGTGCTATTTCTGGGAGAAAAGGAGCTCTACTGGGCATAAAAATGGTGTATCTGTGATAAAATGCCACATTTCTGAAAGAAACTGTCCTCTTGCGGAGTGTAATGCTGTATGTTCCGGAGGAAATGGGAAATATTCAGCAGAGTCCTGGTATTTCTGGGAGAAGAGGTCTGATGTGGGGGGGGGAAGGTGATGTATCTGTGAGAAAGCTGGTGTTTCTGGGAGAAAATGCCAGGTATTGGTGAGGAAACAGATGCTAGAGAGGGAAAAGGCTGGTATTTTGGGGAAAAAAGGCCGTTTTTTAAAGAATAAGCTGGCATTTCTGGGAGAATATGTCCCATCTTTGGGAGAAAACGGGTGTATGTGGGAGAAAATGTCGTGTATTTGGGAGAAAGCTGGTGTATGTGGGAGAAAAGGCCATTGTGATGGGAGTCAGTGTGATCTTGAGGAGTGGAAAGCAGTATTCTTGAGATGAAACGTGAGGTATTTCTAAGAGTCCTGGTATTTCTGGGAGAAAATGTCTTGTTTTGGAGAGCCAAAGTCCCATTTTGGGGGCAGAAGCTGGTATTTCTCTGACACTGCCATCTTGATGGGGGTAAGTGTGATCTTGAGGAGTGTAAAGCAGCATTTTGGTTAGAAAATGGGAGCTCTTCCTAAGAGCAGTGCTATTTCTGGGAGAAAAGGAGCTCTACTGGGCATAAAAATGGTGTATCTGTGATAAAATGCCACATTTCTGAAAGAAACTGTCCTCTTGCGGAGTGTAATGCTGTATGTTCCGGAGGAAATGGGAAATATTCAGCAGAGTCCTGGTATTTCTGGGAGAAGAGGTCTGATGTGGGGGGGGGAAGGTGATGTATCTGTGAGAAAGCTGGTGTTTCTGGGAGAAAATGCCAGGTATTGGTGAGGAAACAGATGCTAGAGAGGGAAAAGGCTGGTATTTTGGGGAAAAAAGGCCGTTTTTTAAAGAATAAGCTGGCATTTCTGGGAGAATATGTCCCATCTTTGGGAGAAAACGGGTGTATGTGGGAGAAAATGTCGTGTATTTGGGAGAAAGCTGGTGTATGTGGGAGAAAAGGCCATTGTGATGGGAGTCAGTGTGATCTTGAGGAGTGGAAAGCAGTATTCTTGAGATGAAACGTGAGGTATTTCTAAGAGTCCTGGTATTTCTGGGAGAAAATGTCTTGTTTTGGAGAGCCAAAGTCCCATTTTGGGGGCAGAAGCTGGTATTTCTCTGACACTGCCATCTTGATGGGGGTAAGTGTGATCTTGAGGAGTGTAAAGCAGCATTTTGGTTAGAAAATGGGAGCTCTTCCTAAGAGCAGTGCTATTTCTGGGAGAAAAGGAGCTCTACTGGGCATAAAAATGGTGTATCTGTGATAAAATGCCACATTTCTGAAAGAAACTGTCCTCTTGCGGAGTGTAATGCTGTATGTTCCGGAGGAAATGGGAAATATTCAGCAGAGTCCTGGTATTTCTGGGAGAAGAGGTCTGATGTGGGGGGGGGAAGGTGATGTATCTGTGAGAAAGCTGGTGTTTCTGGGAGAAAATGCCAGGTATTGGTGAGGAAACAGATGCTAGAGAGGGAAAAGGCTGGTATTTTGGGGAAAAAAGGCCGTTTGTTAAAGAATAAGCTGGCATTTCTGGGAGAATATGTCCCATCTTTGGGAGAAAACGGGTGTATGTGGGAGAAAATGTCGTGTATTTGGGAGAAAGCTGGTGTATGTGGGAGAAAAGGCCATTGTGATGGGAGTCAGTGTGATCTTGAGGAGTGGAAAGCAGTATTCTTGAGATGAAACGTGAGGTATTTCTAAGAGTCCTGGTATTTCTGGGAGAAAATGTCTTGTTTTGGAGAGCCAAAGTCCCATTTTGGGGGCAGAAGCTGGTATTTCTCTGACACTGCCATCTTGATGGGGGTAAGTGTGATCTTGAGGAGTGTAAAGCAGCATTTTGGTTAGAAAATGGGAGCTCTTCCTAAGAGCAGTGCTATTTCTGGGAGAAAAGGAGCTCTACTGGGCATAAAAATGGTGTATCTGTGATAAAATGCCACATTTCTGAAAGAAACTGTCCTCTTGCGGAGTGTAATGCTGTATGTTCCGGAGGAAATGGGAAATATTCAGCAGAGTCCTGGTATTTCTGGGAGAAGAGGTCTGATGTGGGGGGGGGAAGGTGATGTATCTGTGAGAAAGCTGGTGTTTCTGGGAGAAAATGCCAGGTATTGGTGAGGAAACAGATGCTAGAGAGGGAAAAGGCTGGTATTTTGGGGAAAAAAGGCCGTTTTTTAAAGAATAAGCTGGCATTTCTGGGAGAATATGTCCCATCTTTGGGAGAAAACGGGTGTATGTGGGAGAAAATGTCGTGTATTTGGGAGAAAGCTGGTGTATGTGGGAGAAAAGGCCATTGTGATGGGAGTCAGTGTGATCTTGAGGAGTGGAAAGCAGTATTCTTGAGATGAAACGTGAGGTATTTCTAAGAGTCCTGGTATTTCTGGGAGAAAATGTCTTGTTTTGGAGAGCCAAAGTCCCATTTTGGGGGCAGAAGCTGGTATTTCTCTGACACTGCCATCTTGATGGGGGTAAGTGTGATCTTGAGGAGTGTAAAGCAGCATTTTGGTTAGAAAATGGGAGCTCTTCCTAAGAGCAGTGCTATTTCTGGGAGAAAAGGAGCTCTACTGGGCATAAAAATGGTGTATCTGTGATAAAATGCCACATTTCTGAAAGAAACTGTCCTCTTGCGGAGTGTAATGCTGTATGTTCCGGAGGAAATGGGAAATATTCAGCAGAGTCCTGGTATTTCTGGGAGAAGAGGTCTGATGTGGGGGGGGGAAGGTGATGTATCTGTGAGAAAGCTGGTGTTTCTGGGAGAAAATGCCAGGTATTGGTGAGGAAACAGATGCTAGAGAGGGAAAAGGCTGGTATTTTGGGGAAAAAAGGCCGTTTTTTAAAGAATAAGCTGGCATTTCTGGGAGAATATGTCCCATCTTTGGGAGAAAACGGGTGTATGTGGGAGAAAATGTCGTGTATTTGGGAGAAAGCTGGTGTATGTGGGAGAAAAGGCCATTGTGATGGGAGTCAGTGTGATCTTGAGGAGTGGAAAGCAGTATTCTTGAGATGAAACGTGAGGTATTTCTAAGAGTCCTGGTATTTCTGGGAGAAAATGTCTTGTTTTGGAGAGCCAAAGTCCCATTTTGGGGGCAGAAGCTGGTATTTCTCTGACACTGCCATCTTGATGGGGGTAAGTGTGATCTTGAGGAGTGTAAAGCAGCATTTTGGTTAGAAAATGGGAGCTCTTCCTAAGAGCAGTGCTATTTCTGGGAGAAAAGGAGCTCTACTGGGCATAAAAATGGTGTATCTGTGATAAAATGCCACATTTCTGAAAGAAACTGTCCTCTTGCGGAGTGTAATGCTGTATGTTCCGGAGGAAATGGGAAATATTCAGCAGAGTCCTGGTATTTCTGGGAGAAGAGGTCTGATGTGGGGGGGGGAAGGTGATGTATCTGTGAGAAAGCTGGTGTTTCTGGGAGAAAATGCCAGGTATTGGTGAGGAAACAGATGCTAGAGAGGGAAAAGGCTGGTATTTTGGGGAAAAAAGGCCGTTTTTTAAAGAATAAGCTGGCATTTCTGGGAGAATATGTCCCATCTTTGGGAGAAAACGGGTGTATGTGGGAGAAAATGTCGTGTATTTGGGAGAAAGCTGGTGTATGTGGGAGAAAAGGCCATTGTGATGGGAGTCAGTGTGATCTTGAGGAGTGGAAAGCAGTATTCTTGAGATGAAACGTGAGGTATTTCTAAGAGTCCTGGTATTTCTGGGAGAAAATGTCTTGTTTTGGAGAGCCAAAGTCCCATTTTGGGGGCAGAAGCTGGTATTTCTCTGACACTGCCATCTTGATGGGGGTAAGTGTGATCTTGAGGAGTGTAAAGCAGCATTTTGGTTAGAAAATGGGAGCTCTTCCTAAGAGCAGTGCTATTTCTGGGAGAAAAGGAGCTCTACTGGGCATAAAAATGGTGTATCTGTGATAAAATGCCACATTTCTGAAAGAAACTGTCCTCTTGCGGAGTGTAATGCTGTATGTTCCGGAGGAAATGGGAAATATTCAGCAGAGTCCTGGTATTTCTGGGAGAAGAGGTCTGATGTGGGGGGGGGAAGGTGATGTATCTGTGAGAAAGCTGGTGTTTCTGGGAGAAAATGCCAGGTATTGGTGAGGAAACAGATGCTAGAGAGGGAAAAGGCTGGTATTTTGGGGAAAAAAGGCCGTTTGTTAAAGAATAAGCTGGCATTTCTGGGAGAATATGTCCCATCTTTGGGAGAAAACGGGTGTATGTGGGAGAAAATGTCGTGTATTTGGGAGAAAGCTGGTGTATGTGGGAGAAAAGGCCATTGTGATGGGAGTCAGTGTGATCTTGAGGAGTGGAAAGCAGTATTCTTGAGATGAAACGTGAGGTATTTCTAAGAGTCCTGGTATTTCTGGGAGAAAATGTCTTGTTTTGGAGAGCCAAAGTCCCATTTTGGGGGCAGAAGCTGGTATTTCTCTGACACTGCCATCTTGATGGGGGTAAGTGTGATCTTGAGGAGTGTAAAGCAGCATTTTGGTTAGAAAATGGGAGCTCTTCCTAAGAGCAGTGCTATTTCTGGGAGAAAAGGAGCTCTACTGGGCATAAAAATGGTGTATCTGTGATAAAATGCCACATTTCCGAAAGAAACTGTCCTCTTGCGGAGTGTAATGCTGTATGTTCCGGAGGAAATGGGAAATATTCAGCAGAGTCCTGGTATTTCTGGGAGAAGAGGTCTGATGTGGGGGGGGGAAGGTGATGTATCTGTGAGAAAGCTGGTGTTTCTGGGAGAAAATGCCAGGTATTGGTGAGGAAACAGATGCTAGAGAGGGAAAAGGCTGGTATTTTGGGGAAAAAAGGCCGTTTTTTAAAGAATAAGCTGGCATTTCTGGGAGAATATGTCCCATCTTTGGGAGAAAACGGGTGTATGTGGGAGAAAATGTCGTGTATTTGGGAGAAAGCTGGTGTATGTGGGAGAAAAGGCCATTGTGATGGGAGTCAGTGTGATCTTGAGGAGTGGAAAGCAGTATTCTTGAGATGAAACGTGAGGTATTTCTAAGAGTCCTGGTATTTCTGGGAGAAAATGTCTTGTTTTGGAGAGCCAAAGTCCCATTTTGGGGGCAGAAGCTGGTATTTCTGTGACACTGCCATCTTGATGGGGGTAAGTGTGATCTTGAGGAGTGTAAAGCAGCATTTTGGTTAGAAAATGGGAGCTCTTCCTAAGAGCAGTGCTATTTCTGGGAGAAAAGGAGCTCTACTGGGCATAAAAATGGTGTATCTGTGATAAAATGCCACATTTCTGAAAGAAACTGTCCTCTTGCGGAGTGTAATGCTGTATGTTCCGGAGGAAATGGGAAATATTCAGCAGAGTCCTGGTATTTCTGGGAGAAGAGGTCTGATGTGGGGGGGGGAAGGTGATGTATCTGTGAGAAAGCTGGTGTTTCTGGGAGAAAATGCCAGGTATTGGTGAGGAAACAGATGCTAGAGAGGGAAAAGGCTGGTATTTTGGGGAAAAAAGGCCGTTTGTTAAAGAATAAGCTGGCATTTCTGGGAGAATATGTCCCATCTTTGGGAGAAAACGGGTGTATGTGGGAGAAAATGTCGTGTATTTGGGAGAAAGCTGGTGTATGTGGGAGAAAAGGCCATTGTGATGGGAGTCAGTGTGATCTTGAGGAGTGGAAAGCAGTATTCTTGAGATGAAACGTGAGGTATTTCTAAGAGTCCTGGTATTTCTGGGAGAAAATGTCTTGTTTTGGAGAGCCAAAGTCCCATTTTGGGGGCAGAAGCTGGTATTTCTGTGACACTGCCATCTTGATGGGGGTAAGTGTGATCTTGAGGAGTGTAAAGCAGCATTTTGGTTAGAAAATGGGAGCTCTTCCTAAGAGCAGTGCTATTTCTGGGAGAAAAGGAGCTCTACTGGGCATAAAAATGGTGTATCTGTGATAAAATGCCACATTTCTGAAAGAAACTGTCCTCTTGCGGAGTGTAATGCTGTATGTTCCGGAGGAAATGGGAAATATTCAGCAGAGTCCTGGTATTTCTGGGAGAAGAGGTCTGATGTGGGGGGGGGAAGGTGATGTATCTGTGAGAAAGCTGGTGTTTCTGGGAGAAAATGCCAGGTATTGGTGAGGAAACAGATGCTAGAGAGGGAAAAGGCTGGTATTTTGGGGAAAAAAGGCCGTTTTTGAAAGAATAAGCTGGCATTTCTGGGAGAATATGTCCCATCTTTGGGAGAAAACGGGTGTATGTGGGAGAAAATGTCGTGTATTTGGGAGAAAGCTGGTGTATGTGGGAGAAAAGGCCATTGTGATGGGAGTCAGTGTGATCTTGAGGAGTGGAAAGCAGTATTCTTGAGATGAAACGTGAGGTATTTCTAAGAGTCCTGGTATTTCTGGGAGAAAATGTCTTGTTTTGGAGAGCCAAAGTCCCATTTTGGGGGCAGAAGCTGGTATTTCTGTGACACTGCCATCTTGATGGGGGTAAGTGTGATCTTGAGGAGTGTAAAGCAGCATTTTGGTTAGAAAATGGGAGCTCTTCCTAAGAGCAGTGCTATTTCTGGGAGAAAAGGAGCTCTACTGGGCATAAAAATGGTGTATCTGTGATAAAATGCCACATTTCTGAAAGAAACTGTCCTCTTGCGGAGTGTAATGCTGTATGTTCCGGAGGAAATGGGAAATATTCAGCAGAGTCCTGGTATTTCTGGGAGAAGAGGTCTGATGTGGGGGGGGGAAGGTGATGCATCTGTGAGAAAGCTGGTGTTTCTGGGAGAAAATGCCAGGTATTGGTGAGGAAACAGATGCTAGAGAGGGAAAAGGCTGGTATTTTGGGGAAAAAAGGCCGTTTGTTAAAGAATAAGCTGGCATTTCTGGGAGAATATGTCCCATCTTTGGGAGAAAACGGGTGTATGTGGGAGAAAATGTCGTGTATTTGGGAGAAAGCTGGTGTATGTGGGAGAAAAGGCCATTGTGATGGGAGTCAGTGTGATCTTGAGGAGTGGAAAGCAGTATTCTTGAGATGAAACGTGAGGTATTTCTAAGAGTCCTGGTATTTCTGGGAGAAAATGTCTTGTTTTGGAGAGCCAAAGTCCCATTTTGGGGGCAGAAGCTGGTATTTCTGTGACACTGCCATCTTGATGGGGGTAAGTGTGATCTTGAGGAGTGTAAAGCAGCATTTTGGTTAGAAAATGGGAGCTCTTCCTAAGAGCAGTGCTATTTCTGGGAGAAAAGGAGCTCTACTGGGCATAAAAATGGTGTATCTGTGATAAAATGCCACATTTCTGAAAGAAACTGTCCTCTTGCGGAGTGTAATGCTGTATGTTCCGGAGGAAATGGGAAATATTCAGCAGAGTCCTGGTATTTCTGGGAGAAGAGGTCTGATGTGGGGGGGGGAAGGTGATGTATCTGTGAGAAAGCTGGTGTTTCTGGGAGAAAATGCCAGGTATTGGTGAGGAAACAGATGCTAGAGAGGGAAAAGGCTGGTATTTTGGGGAAAAAAGGTTGTTTGTTAAAGAATAAGCTGGCATTTCTGGGAGAATATGTCCCATCTTTGGGAGAAAACGGGTGTATGTGGGAGAAAATGTCGTGTATTTGGGAGAAAGCTGGTGTATGTGGGAGAAAAGGCCATTGTGATGGGAGTCAGTGTGATCTTGAGGAGTGGAAAGCAGTATTCTTGAGATGAAACGTGAGGTATTTCTAAGAGTCCTGGTATTTCTGGGAGAAAATGTCTTGTTTTGGAGAGCCAAAGTCCCATTTTGGGGGCAGAAGCTGGTATTTCTGTGACACTGCCATCTTGATGGGGGTAAGTGTGATCTTGAGGAGTGTAAAGCAGCATTTTGGTTAGAAAATGGGAGCTCTTCCTAAGAGCAGTGCTATTTCTGGGAGAAAAGGAGCTCTACTGGGCATAAAAATGGTGTATCTGTGATAAAATGCCACATTTCTGAAAGAAACTGTCCTCTTGCGGAGTGTAATGCTGTATGTTCCGGAGGAAATGGGAAATATTCAGCAGAGTCCTGGTATTTCTGGGAGAAGAGGTCTGATGTGGGGGGGGGAAGGTGATGCATCTGTGAGAAAGCTGGTGTTTCTGGGAGAAAATGCCAGGTATTGGTGAGGAAACAGATGCTAGAGAGGGAAAAGGCTGGTATTTTGGGGAAAAAAGGCCGTTTGTTAAAGAATAAGCTGGCATTTCTGGGAGAATATGTCCCATCTTTGGGAGAAAACGGGTGTATGTGGGAGAAAATGTCGTGTATTTGGGAGAAAGCTGGTGTATGTGGGAGAAAAGGCCATTGTGATGGGAGTCAGTGTGATCTTGAGGAGTGGAAAGCAGTATTCTTGAGATGAAACGTGAGGTATTTCTAAGAGTCCTGGTATTTCTGGGAGAAAATGTCTTGTTTTGGAGAGCCAAAGTCCCATTTTGGGGGCAGAAGCTGGTATTTCTGTGACACTGCCATCTTGATGGGGGTAAGTGTGATCTTGAGGAGTGTAAAGCAGCATTTTGGTTAGAAAATGGGAGCTCTTCCTAAGAGCAGTGCTATTTCTGGGAGAAAAGGAGCTCTACTGGGCATAAAAATGGTGTATCTGTGATAAAATGCCACATTTCTGAAAGAAACTGTCCTCTTGCGGAGTGTAATGCTGTATGTTCCGGAGGAAATGGGAAATATTCAGCAGAGTCCTGGTATTTCTGGGAGAAGAGGTCTGATGTGGGGGGGGGAAGGTGATGCATCTGTGAGAAAGCTGGTGTTTCTGGGAGAAAATGCCAGGTATTGGTGAGGAAACAGATGCTAGAGAGGGAAAAGGCTGGTATTTTGGGGAAAAAAGGCCGTTTGTTAAAGAATAAGCTGGCATTTCTGGGAGAATATGTCCCATCTTTGGGAGAAAACGGGTGTATGTGGGAGAAAATGTCGTGTATTTGGGAGAAAGCTGGTGTATGTGGGAGAAAAGGCCATTGTGATGGGAGTCAGTGTGATCTTGAGGAGTGGAAAGCAGTATTCTTGAGATGAAACGTGAGGTATTTCTAAGAGTCCTGGTATTTCTGGGAGAAAATGTCTTGTTTTGGAGAGCCAAAGTCCCATTTTGGGGGCAGAAGCTGGTATTTCTGTGACACTGCCATCTTGATGGGGGTAAGTGTGATCTTGAGGAGTGTAAAGCAGCATTTTGGTTAGAAAATGGGAGCTCTTCCTAAGAGCAGTGCTATTTCTGGGAGAAAAGGAGCTCTACTGGGCATAAAAATGGTGTATCTGTGATAAAATGCCACATTTCTGAAAGAAACTGTCCTCTTGCGGAGTGTAATGCTGTATGTTCCGGAGGAAATGGGAAATATTCAGCAGAGTCCTGGTATTTCTGGGAGAAGAGGTCTGATGTGGGGGGGGGAAGGTGATGCATCTGTGAGAAAGCTGGTGTTTCTGGGAGAAAATGCCAGGTATTGGTGAGGAAACAGATGCTAGAGAGGGAAAAGGCTGGTATTTTGGGGAAAAAAGGCCGTTTTTTAAAGAATAAGCTGGCATTTCTGGGAGAATATGTCCCATCTTTGGGAGAAAACGGGTGTATGTGGGAGAAAATGTCGTGTATTTGGGAGAAAGCTGGTGTATGTGGGAGAAAAGGCCATTGTGATGGGAGTCAGTGTGATCTTGAGGAGTGGAAAGCAGTATTCTTGAGATGAAACGTGAGGTATTTCTAAGAGTCCTGGTATTTCTGGGAGAAAATGTCTTGTTTTGGAGAGCCAAAGTCCCATTTTGGGGGCAGAAGCTGGTATTTCTCTGACACTGCCATCTTGATGGGGGTAAGTGTGATCTTGAGGAGTGTAAAGCAGCATTTTGGTTAGAAAATGGGAGCTCTTCCTAAGAGCAGTGCTATTTCTGGGAGAAAAGGAGCTCTACTGGGCATAAAAATGGTGTATCTGTGATAAAATGCCACATTTCTGAAAGAAACTGTCCTCTTGCGGAGTGTAATGCTGTATGTTCCGGAGGAAATGGGAAATATTCAGCAGAGTCCTGGTATTTCTGGGAGAAGAGGTCTGATGTGGGGGGGGGAAGGTGATGCATCTGTGAGAAAGCTGGTGTTTCTGGGAGAAAATGCCAGGTATTGGTGAGGAAACAGATGCTAGAGAGGGAAAAGGCTGGTATTTTGGGGAAAAAAGGCCGTTTTTGAAAGAATAAGCTGGCATTTCTGGGAGAATATGTCCCATCTTTGGGAGAAAACGGGTGTATGTGGGAGAAAATGTCGTGTATTTGGGAGAAAGCTGGTGTATGTGGGAGAAAAGGCCATTGTGATGGGAGTCAGTGTGATCTTGAGGAGTGGAAAGCAGTATTCTTGAGATGAAACGTGAGGTATTTCTAAGAGTCCTGGTATTTCTGGGAGAAAATGTCTTGTTTTGGAGAGCCAAAGTCCCATTTTGGGGGCAGAAGCTGGTATTTCTGTGACACTGCCATCTTGATGGGGGTAAGTGTGATCTTGAGGAGTGTGAAGCAGCATTTTGGTTAGAAAATGGGAGCTCTTCCTAAGAGCAGTGCTATTTCTGGGAGAAAAGGAGCTCTACTGGGCATAAAAATGGTGTATCTGTGATAAAATGCCACATTTCTGAAAGAAACTGTCCTCTTGCGGAGTGTAATGCTGTATGTTCCGGAGGAAATGGGAAATATTCAGCAGAGTCCTGGTATTTCTGGGAGAAGAGGTCTGATGTGGGGGGGGGAAGGTGATGTATCTGTGAGAAAGCTGGTGTTTCTGGGAGAAAATGCCAGGTATTGGTGAGGAAACAGATGCTAGAGAGGGAAAAGGCTGGTATTTTGGGGAAAAAAGGCCGTTTGTTAAAGAATAAGCTGGCATTTCTGGGAGAATATGTCCCATCTTTGGGAGAAAACGGGTGTATGTGGGAGAAAATGTCGTGTATTTGGGAGAAAGCTGGTGTATGTGGGAGAAAAGGCCATTGTGATGGGAGTCAGTGTGATCTTGAGGAGTGGAAAGCAGTATTCTTGAGATGAAACGTGAGGTATTTCTAAGAGTCCTGGTATTTCTGGGAGAAAATGTCTTGTTTTGGAGAGCCAAAGTCCCATTTTGGGGGCAGAAGCTGGTA